>NW_024883046.1:0-143037 GCF_019059575.1 Amphibalanus amphitrite | reverse complement strand
GAGAGAGAGCTCATGTTACAATCCATGCTGGAATACGAGTTAAGCGTAAAACAGCTAAAAAAAAAAAAACTAATAAAAGTTCGGACCTAATCAGTCGCAGACATTGATTGATTCACACGCCGCAGTACCTCAGGTTGGCATTGGGCCGGCTATCGGGGCGGTCCACCAGTGCCAGTAGCACGGTTACGTGCTGCTGGGGTATGTCTGAGTGTGAGCGAGGGCGGAGATGGGGGTCAAGGGGGTGGGGGTGGGGGTGGGGAGTTGCAAATGAATTGACCACCCGAGCCGGCATAGCAATGACTCGGCGCGGCGCGGACAAGGTCACATGGCCAGCTGCGGTGCCGCCAATGAAGTTTCGCACCGCTGTATGACCTGAGACGCTATGCAGTTCAGCATGTATAAAGATCTCATTTTAGGGAGCACGATGATAGATGTTTCTACAGTAAAATGGTCATAATAATATTCTCTCGGTGCGGGTGATGCAAAACGTTTTTTTTTTTAACCATGAAGGGCCGTGAGAGCAGCAATCGCCTCATCAGTTTCAGTGTTAGGTCGGCTAGGGCCTAGGGTCACCTCACAAACAACAAACCAACAATGTCGCCGTGCCTGACTGGCCCATGCATCTGACAAATCAAAGGCGTCGGGAGGCATGAGATAAGAGGCGAAACACCTATAAATACTTCAAACCTGATCGGGGTTCGTGCGATCGAGCCTCTGCAGCTTCCAACGAAAACTTCCGGCTCTCGGTCTCCGCCCCCTCCCCTCCCTGTTATCGCTCTCACCCCCATTCATCAGCCAGATCCTGCCATCCCCTTCCCGACTAACTCACGGGTTTCATTCCAACCATCATTCCGTCAGCCACGATCAGTAAATGAATAGCATAGCATACCTCTCTGGTGAACGCATGTGTGTACACTGCATGTGACCCGAAATATCGCGGATATATTTAGCATAGTCTACCAGCTACAGGGCAGTTATGAACTGCACGACAACGCAAAGCTCGCCAGGACTGACATCACTGTTAATAATTAACTAGTTAGAGGTTCTTGTGGCGCCATTTTACGGGGAACCACACATTACCTTCGATGCCTTCATTAATGCCGAAACCTTCCCTGGATGATACCCTACAGTCTACACTTAACACGGCTGCGGCGAAATTCGCCGACGGCATAAAAGTAACAGTGAGATTCACGAAATGATATGGGTTGGTAAACTGACCTGCACTTTCCTATACGTGGAGGAAACTTAACCCGCGCGGGGCTGGGGTCTCCAGCCGAACGCGCGGGGCTGGGGGGGGGGGGGGTAAATTTTACCCCCCCTGTTATCTCCCGAACTAACGGTCCGATTTGGAAAATTCAAACGGCAATCGAAAGCTCTAATCACGAACTACTAAAAACATGTACTTAATTTAAAGTTTGAGGTCAAGGTCAAGGTCAGGTCAAGGGTACAAATTGCAAGTTTCTACAGTATCGGCCTTGCATCGTAGTTGCCGAAGAATGGAGTCATGGACTGAGACTGATCGCCCAAAACGTGTTCTTAGGCTACCAAGACAATATTCGTTGCATACAATATCATTCAGAGGTCAAGGTCAAGGTCAGGTCAGGTCAGGTCAAGTCACCAAAAAACAAAATATAGAAAAGGGCATGTGCGACACATGTTTTATGGGTCATTTTACTCATAGAATTCAATAGGCACACTCAATAGGTGATATGGACCACCTCTGGATGAATTTCAGGTCGAGGTCAGGTCAAGGTCAGGTCAAGTGAGGTCAAATTTTGAAGTTGGTTGTTAGGGCCTAAAAAGGTGTCTATCTGATGCAGTTTTTCGCGGCGAATCGAATGGTGCTATTTTTGTTTCCGTACGAGGTCTAGAACTTCCAAAAAAGTCATTTTTCAAAAATTTTGTGTGTCGTGACGTCATAAAATTTTGAATAACTCCCACATTTTTGAACCGATTCTTCTAAAATTTGGTATGTAGGTGCACATAGACCACTTCTCTGACATATACTCCGGTTTTTTCGATAGACTCAAAATTTTGGATTTTATAATGATTTTCCCAAAAAAGTCAGTTTTTTGAAAAAATTTAGGCCAAATCCAAAATTTTCAAAAAACCGAGATAGCCATTTGATAGACAAAGTAAAATTACGTATAACCTTTTTTGTTACGTCTTGATTCCTTTAAAAATGAAGATGTTAGCGGCGTTTGAACTTTTGCCGTTTTTGAGGCGAAAATGACGAACATGACGTCACTAAAACGTCAATTTCTCAAAAATTTTCCGACGGATTTCGCTCAAATTTTCAGGGAACGTGTCAAATTGATGTAAGAAAAGGTACTGAACGTTTGGCGGCGCTGCGCGCCGCCGTTTTTGAGATATCGCAAAAATTCGCGAGGGGGGGGGGGGTAAAATTTACCCCCCCCAGCCCCGCGCGGGTTAACTTGGCAGCACTGGCTAATGCTCCGATGCCAATCACTGGTAGGTCTAAATCACCGGTGTGCTGTTACAACGGAAATCATTACCGGTGTAATGGTAGGTTTTGTAGGTGTAATGCTAGATCGAAGTTTACCAAGAACGGCCCAATGCGTGCTTGATAGATGTAAGTGCATTTTGCTGCCACAAGGGCGCTCAGAGTTGTACGCTGAGCGGGTTTCCCAC
Source organism: Amphibalanus amphitrite (assembly GCF_019059575.1). Taxonomy (NCBI): domain Eukaryota; kingdom Metazoa; phylum Arthropoda; class Thecostraca; order Balanomorpha; family Balanidae; genus Amphibalanus; species Amphibalanus amphitrite. The sequence continues at coordinate 140,385 of NW_024883046.1, read as the reverse complement.
CTACCTGTAGAAGGAGCCGAAGAAGCCGACGATTTGCGGCGAAAAGCACTGATTGAGTACCTCCAACTCGCGCATAATCTGGTTCTTGATGGCCGGCTTTACCTCCAGGTGAATCAACTGTAAACGATCGACGGCGATGTGTCAGGACAGCTCAGCGAGTCATTACGAGTCATACGTCATTATAGCGAGTCAGCGCACAACATTGTTGGAGCGGCAGCGGTAGTGTGCCACAAAAACAGCGTGTCGGTCGGGACAGAAGTGTCAGATTGCAGAACGGCCGTGTGTCAAGAATGGCGTCAGCAGGCATGCTGGATAGCCTCCGCAATTTCTAGTCTAAACGCTCTGTTCTTTTCGCAGCATTCTACGTTGTCATATTTCATCTGAACAAATGACATCGCTGATTGACCAGCTACCGTTCCTTTCTCTTATCTAACAACCTAAGCGGACAGCACACCTCCCCTTCTTATGGCTCCCAGTGTTAAAATTTTTGAAATACAGCATCAACCCCTTCCTTCGGGCCGTACAACTCCCCAGTTCCCCCCCCCCCCGCCCCCACCGCGACTCACCTTCCTAGCCATGATGATGCCGGTGGGCTTGTGCCGCACCTTGATGACCACACCTCCATTACCGGCGCCGAGCTCTCCCAGCTTCTCGAGGTCCTCGGCCTGCAGCAGACCCCCGACGCGCTGCTTCTGCTCCAGGAAGCTCTCCAGCCGGCGACGCGTCGTGTCATCCAGCTGCATCTGCTGCATCTTGGCGATCACATCCTCCGAGTAGGCGCCGCTCACGACGCTGGCGTGCACCGCGGGACTGGCGGAGACGGGGGCATGGTAACCGCGGAGAGGGCATGGTGGTAATGGTAACGCAGTACGGTACAAGGCAGGTAAAGTGTGATGGTAATAGGAAGGCAAAAGCACGGTGACACATGATAGCCGTGGCAACAGTGAAGGGCTTTGACGGTTATGGTGCGGTAAAAGTGGGGTCTCAAAAGGTAACAAAGAAGCGATTTATAGTTATGGTGGCAATGCTGGGGTTGTATCAGCGCTATGCATGGTTAACTTGGAACAAAAACCAATATGAAGAGGAACCGGTAGGTACGACGGCGAGGGTTAAACTGCTGATACTCACTCGGAAGGTGTCTTGTTGGGAGGGCTGGTGGCATCGGGTCCGTTCACATTTGCTGCTATTGATGGAAGGGTGAGGTTCAACTTGTTTTTGGACATACCTATCTGAAAAACAAAACAAATGAGCATAGGTGAACCACACATAAGGTCTTACTGATGCCATCCTTGTGGAATCATGGTAACATTGCCATGATGAGGCTAGATCGAACCAGATCGAACTACCACCACTAGGCCCTCCATCTGTCCAGGCTGATCTTTTTCTCACATTTTTTTTTATTCCTTCAATATCCTTCTTATTTTTGTATCGTGATTTTTGCACGCATTTATTCACCCTACAGTTGTTCGTAAGCACAAATTATCGTAGTCTGTCAAACATTTGTATACTCTGGTGAACATTTTTGGCATCTGCAAAATCTTCTCCAGTCTATCATTGTCCGCGAATCAGCTCCACTCCGCCCAGCGACACAAGAATCCCAGCGACCTAGGTGGGTACCCATCCTGTCATACTCATGACCCACACACTTAGTGGCCAACCATAAATCAAATGTCATCAAAGGAAGCCTTTGATTCAAGATTTCACCTCTCTGGGACAAAGTGACATTATTTCTCACATTTTCCTCCATTTTTTCTGTTCGATCCTCAGGGCGCGCAAACCCTTCTCAAGATTTATTGTCCTTTGATCCTGGCTGAACGGTCACCTTTATTTGATAATGAGCTTCAAATCCAAGGATTAACCCACGCCAGGCCTGGGATTGTTCAGACTCTCCGTGGTTTTTCGCAGATACGTCAATAAATAGCCACGTGTTTCTGCATCTTCTCCGCACATGTCGTGATAGCTTCAGTCCCAGGTCGCAAAAGGTCAGGTCACCAGGTCACTTCAAAAGACCTTACCTCAGAAAATTTAGAATGCTTGTCATAGCTACACCGACTTAACGATCGTCTTGAAACTTTCAGTGATTCACAACAGTGACAGTATCTTCACAGTATCTACAAAAATTATCTCAGACTTTGGATATTGGTGACCTAAGGTCAGGCAAACCATAAACTTTTGCCCTCTCCTTTATAAGTCAATGGGAAAAAATAAAAGATAATTCAAATATTGAATGAACATGATTCAAAACACCCTAAAACATCACAAGTATTATCATGATATCACTTTCATAAAAAAATTGAATAGCGTAATACCTTTTCACTCAACCTTGGAGTTTATTTATTCGATTCTTTCCATGTGATGCGAACGGCTGGTGGAGTGCGGTAGTGGCCTGTGGTGAGTGGTGAAAGTAAATATTGCACAGATGCTTTAAAACTTGGTTGCGCCATGAATAACTATCAGATATGAAATCAGGTCAAACCGTCAAAATACATTGTGTGGTATGTTTTTATAATCACTTTGGCAATCAGACCTAATGCATATATATAACAGCTGTAGGTAGGGTTAAGTCAGGTTAGATTGTTTTGCTATATATTGAGCTGTGAAAAGACAATGCGGCACACAATGTGGTTTATAGATATGGCAGCAAGGGCCCTGCTCGGTGGCCAACTAATACTCTAGCCGGTGCTCACATGTGCTGGTTGCCCACGCGACAGGCTATTGAGCAATAAGAGGCGAGGAAAGTGCAACGTCACTGCGGTTTTTCATATACCTGTGCCTCCAGGAGTGCGCTTCTCATTGGTCAATAGCCCGTTGCCGGGACAACCAGCACGTATATGCGAGCCGGCAAGAGTACTAGCCGGCCGCCGAACAGTGCCAAGGGCGACGTCTGCTAGGAGTGTATCAACCTCTGGACTCTGGAGTCTGGTGATTTGACCTATAACCCGACCTAAGAAATGACTTAAATGCTTCTATCGTGATTTTCAAAGCCATTTTGAATGCCACTACCTCAACCTTGTGTTGCTACGTCAACGTGGCACAGGAGCTGAGTTGGTCGAGGGGTGTTCAGACAGCCCCAGCCCGGCGACAGCAAGGTTGGCGGAGAGCAATGGCCTGATGTGGGCAAAGGGTACAGATTACAGATGACTCAGATGATACCGCAATGGTATTATTTGATCAGTTGGGTGACCCTCATTTTAAGGTAGGTCAAGGTGTCACCTAACACTTAACAGTGTTAAATTTGAGTCTATAGGTAGCTTAACATATTTTTGCAATTGTGGTAATGAGACGAGTTTCACAACTTACCTTAATTTCTCAACAATAATTCCTTCCTAACAACGAATTATCTTACTTAAATTACATCTACTAGCGCTTTCAACAGACAACTTTGACTTGCCGACGCGCGCGCGTCGAGAGGACAGCATTGAAATCCAAGGATGCACTTCACTGGTACCTACAATTTGTTCAGAGTTTCAATGACGTCACAATCTTGAAGGGAAGGCACATATAAAATTTGCTCTAGTTGCTTTATTCAATAGCCCATAACAACAGGAATAAATATGGGAAGGGTATAGGCAATAATATTTCATCTAATATTAACATATACATATCAACACGAATCAATCGTAATTTAGGAAGTAAGAACAGACAGCTACGTCACAAAAAACACGAGAGCTTTTTCCGCTTTTTCTCATAAGGAAGTTGGTGGTTTATATGAATCAATTGCGCCACTTGTACACTGCGTTGTTAAACGTCGCAGGAAACAGCTTCCAGATTAGCTGCCACATTCTGTTACCTTTATTTGCCATGCAAAGAGGTTATAGATGGGTAAACAATATTCGCTAAACAACCGTACCAGCCTCCTGCACCATCGTCCTCTACCGATCTTTGGACTCAAAGACTTTACCGCGACAATTTATCGATAAATTCTGCCAACCGCCTAGCCCTATAGGCTTACGTTATGAGCTGGCGTAAAATAATTTGCCACCGTAGGCTGGCTAATTATGAAATAGTTTTTCCAATTTTCGGTTTCACCTAGCTAGGTAATTTGGTGCAAGAGGCCATCTCCCGATTCCCCCGCCATCTCCGTATCTCAGTAACTTTGTCCACCTAGCCACAGGCAGGCTACAGTCCCCCTCTCAAATCCCGGTCGACGGTCATCGTTTTCTCTCAGCCTCGGGCCACCGGACAGCTCACATCACCGACTCAGGCCCCGGTCACCGTCCCAACGCGCCGCTCTTCAGCACCCTCGTCTCCGGCGCCGGCGGAGTCAGCACCAGCCGCTCCCGGAGCCCGGCTGTTTCTGGGGCCGCTCACTGCCCCTGCAGGCTGGTACGGTCCAGGGTAGTATGGGGCGACGTTGCCAGAATAGGTGGTGCCGCCGTTTGCAGTGTGGCGCGTCCCACTGGCTCCTGAGAAGCGGGTGTCTCCGTTTCCAGTGTAGTAAGTACCACCATTTCCAGGGTAGGTGGTGCCCGCGTTTCCATTGTAGCGCGTGCCGCTAGCCCCCCAATACTGCGGCCCGGCTGGCCAGATCCAGCCGGGGCCGGGGTAGGGTGGCGCCGGGACGCCGGGCTGGAAATCCGGATAGAACGGAGCCGCCGTCGCCGAGGCGTGAAGTCGGATGGACTCACTCAGGCGCCGGATGGCGAACACTTTATCGGGCGAGAGAGAAGAAAGCTGCGATCTGTAAAGAAATCACTCTGTTGTCAGTTTTGTTGATAAGCGAAGTGCAAATAAGACGTTTAGTCGTAAATTTATTACCTTCTTCAAAAACAATGCTCCGGAAACAAAATAATATCCATCATTATCCATATTTTCATGAATTTTCGCTCTGTCGTCTCAGTGGTGCTGGTGTGTGGGTAGGTATTACCGAGCACCTGAATTGTAAAACCAACTCACTCATCCTTGCATATGGCACATAATGACATAATATGCGTGCACCTGTAGGATTATCGGATCACTGAGGCACGTGCACTCACCCAGCACTGCTGCTGCTGCTGCTGCTGCTGCTGCTGCTGCTGTAGGAACTGCCGTCATATTGCCCTCCGTCACGAGACTGGCTGTCGGAGATTTCTCCAAGAGGTTTGTTGTAAGGGGCTGGGCCGCCGGGGTCGCTGCCTTTGGGTGCACCCGGCGGCGGATAAGACGCAGCCTGTCCACCCTGCCACCGGACAGAGCCGGCGGCCACCAGGAGCACCTGCAGCAGAAAGCAGCGTCATACACGGCGCCTCCAGCCTCCTCAACAACTATTACACGATCATGTCAATCTAACTTTGAACCGCCCATGCCTTTAGATGTAGACAAAAATTTATCCGAATGAAAGCACGTATGACAAATAGGTAGAGAGCAAAGTTAGCCACAACTTTTGATTTCGCTCCCCACGGCTGCCAACTCACGACAAGCTTCCACATTGTGGCTGTGTCGACGGAAGACTGGCCGACTGGAGGTGCGCGCCTGACCCGCGCCCCGGTCACAATCGGCACACCTATCCGACTTCCTGTGTTGATTGGAGTCGGGCACACTTCCGCAGGCAGCCGTGGTCGATCGGATGGGCCCCACCCCTCCTGTGCTAATGGAACGTTGGCGGTCGTGAATCAGGCAGAGTGATTGAAGGTGATAGCCTTTCGCCGTCATGCTTGCCGCGACTTTGGGTGCTTTCCATTTCCATATTGCTGATGTTAAGTCGCTGATTGCAAGCACTACGATAGGCATACGCTCGTACATGTGCCCGCATACAGTATGATTCATCATTCAACAGGCTTTGATAATGGAAATTGGAAACACCTCCATGGCGAAAAAAAAAAGGTAAAATGGTGAGATCGCAATGGATCAAATAAAAAAGTTAAACTATTGAAGCAACACAAAAAACAATAGCCGGCTTTATGCCCACCTAATGTTGTTGTCGTTGTGTACAGTCTGTCTTAAAAGTACCTACTGCGCAAAGTAACGGTGGAACCATCAAGCCTGACCGAGGAAGGGCCTGCTAAATTTGAGTCACCGAAGCAATTGACATCCTCGTCCATTCCCCAGGTCAATGGTTTCGGTGACTTTCAAAACAGACTTTACATTTAACAATGCTATAACTTCGATTCCAGACCATTGTACCCAGCCAATTTAGCCAGGGGTCCTATCGACCTTTTGTTTAGTCCTACGACTCGTGTCTGTCGGTGGTCTGATGCCCCTCTGCCCGGCCTCCCACGGGCCACGACACACGCGAGGGGCGCTAATAAGACGCTACGCCGCCGCCATAAGCAGCACGCCAGTCGGCCACAGACTGGGTGTCTGGGTGGCCACTCCCATCGGCCGCAGGGCGAGCGCACGAACCGTGGAACCGAGAGGTCACAGCATCGCGGCGAGCGCGAGTCCTATCGGAGTGAACGGTGGAGGTCGTAGCAGCGGCGCGGTGTGTGAATCACTCGGTGCAGTCGACAGTTTGTTTGCGGTAAACTATCGCGAGTTAGCCCAATCGATTGGGTTCAGGCCTGCTTGCTCGCCTAGTTCTCCGAAGGATTAGTATAAAAAGGGCAATGTGTTGGGGGGAAAATAGTGCGTTTGCTAAATCCCTAGCTTGCTAGAACGTTTGAACATACGATATACTGGTGAGCCCTAAAGTCGCAAAGTTGCAGCGCTCAGCTCGTATCATTCATATTTTAGCTGTAGGTATACATCTTCTAGTTAATTTGCTACTTACCTACCTACTTCCTACATAAATGTGGTTCAGCTCTGGGCGTTGTCACTTATCATATTGTGTTTGACTTATATTAGACTGTAAAGTCATATTTAACCCGCGCACCGACGGGGGTCTGCGCCAACTTAGTACCGACGGGGGGGGGGGGGGGGGCGGATGACCGCCCCCCCTGAGATCTCGAGAACGAAGCAAGATAGCGACAAGCGGTAAACGGCATCGGATACGCACGGTCAAGATCTACAATTTTTACTAAGGTCATTTTCAGGTCAGGTCAAAGATGACGTCACAGGGGTCGAAAAAGTCAAAATGGCGGCGCTAAATATGGAGAGAGTTTTTCTCGAATAACTTTCGAATTAGTCAAGATAGGAACAAACTAAGGGCATCATCGTGATCCTCTCGTCAATCCGCATCGAATGATATATATGTTGACCTCGAGAGGTCAAGGTCAAAGGTTGACCTCAGGTCACGTGACCTCGAGGTCATCATGTATATCATTCGATGCGTCTTGACGAGCTGAACACAATGAGACCATCCACGCATCTGTATCTTGTTCCTGTACGGAGTTATTGGCCAAAAACCTTTGGTGACCTTTGATGACGTCACATGACCTCACAGCTGCCCAACAGCAAAACAGACCTCAAGGTAGTGAAGGTTGATCGTATATGAAGTCATGTATGGTATATGGGGCCATTCCGACCCGTTTTAGTGGTAAAAACAGGGAGTTGATTTTTCCCCCATTGACTTATAATGGGGAGGTCGCGAAATTGACCTAACCTTAGGTCACCGATATCAAAATTCCGAGATATACAAATTGTAGCTACTAATGACCTAATAACATCCTGCGACTTTCAAAGGCCTCCGTCATCTACTGTAGCTCTGGCACGGTGACAAAGGTGCAAAAAAGTGACTTGAGGTTGGGTCATTCAAAGTGACCTGGTGACCTGACCTTGAAAGGTAGGAGGTTCAAACTTGCACACCATGTGTAAAATTGATAAGGAAATAGTCATACCAAATTTCGCGGCGCTACGCGCCGCGGTTTTCCCGCTATTCGCGAAAAACCTCAGGGGGGGGGCGGATATCCGCCCCCCCCCGTCGGTGCGCGGGTTAAACCCAGGCATATTAATGATAATAAATCGTTTAGCGGACTGACTCTGGGTGTAAAGAAGTTATTTTTCCCTGTACTTCGACCTTTATTGACAGGTCTTCAAAGGGGTGCTTTAAAGGGACCCTCCCACCTTAACATTAGTTTTGAGTTGAGATAGCCAAGTTTGCGGCCAGGCTCAGAAACCACCATTTATCCTGGTCGCAACCCCCGCAGCTTTATGGTGTTCAAGAAATTTCTTCCCTTTACTTGCAGGGTGGGACCAGCGTGGTCCCTATCTCTTAACCATTACGGGAATCTGATGACGTCATCAGGCTTTCGAACGTCCGTTGAATGTTTGACTGAAACGTTTTGTAGCACGCGGTGGTATATGCTGCTTTGCGCGCAACAAATGCCGCACTTTCAAATAAAGTCGCTAGGAACAGCGGAGATCCCAAAAAGTAAACAAAAGTAAAAGTCTAATATCTTGAAAACCGGTGAATATTTTTCGATGAAATTTGGTAGATATTCGTTTTTGCTCTTTTTGAACCGAGCGACATCACTTTCATGCCAATTCATTAACTTTTTTGAAGGTGGGAGGGTCCCTTTAACTTATGTGTTTATGTGTTTAACTTGTCAAGACGCTTCGAATGGCCCGTATTTTCACTTATTTTGGCCATCATTTACCTTTGACGTCACGTGACCGAAGGTTATGAGCCTTGACTTTTCGAGAGAAATCAAAAATGTTTTCCCGATAAGTACATCTCTGATGTTCTATTTTTTTGTTTAGCTTGATTTGTTTTAAAGTTATTCGTAAAAAAACTTTAATTTTTTCTAATGCATCATGGACACGTGACTCCTGCGACATGATCTATGATCTGAGCTAAAATGACCTTTGTGAGATGGCAGTCCTATTCACCTGTATCTAAAGCCGTTTACCGCTGTCGCTAGGCTGCTTCATTCCCATGGTCTGGGGCGAACATCCGCACCCCCTGTGTCGATGCGAAGTTGGCCCGGACCCCCTTCGGTGTGTGGGTGAAGACTTCAATGCGAGAACTCAAACTTTGTATTGTGCATGTGACGTGCGACATTAAGTAGCTTTGCAGGCATTATCCATTCTGTTCGGACCCGGGTCCGTACATACAGAGCCATGTATTTGATGCACTCAGTGGCATATGTATTCAGCATTTAAGCATTCGAATTGCATTCAACGGTCCACTGCACGGGCCAGAAAACACATCGCGAAAAATCCAAACGCGTCGGACTGATGCTGTATGTTTCGTTTTTTTCCTGGCCGTATTTCTTACTCGTAGGTACCTACATCTAATGTTTCTTTAAAAGGACCCTCCCACCTTCAAAAAAGTTAATGAATTGGCATGAAAGTGATGTCGCTCGGTTCAGAAAGAGCAAAAACGAATATCTACCAAATTTCATCGAAAAATATTCACCGGTTTTCAAGATATTAGACTTTTACTTTTGTTTACTTTTTGGGATCTCCGCTGTTCCTAGCGACTTTATTTGAAAGTGCGGCATTTGTTGCGCGCAAAGCAGCATATACCACCGCGTGCTACAAAACGTTTTAGTCAAACATTTAAAAATCGTTAGATATATGCGATGACGTCACACATTCAGAGGGGTATTCCTATGCATTAGCCCCTCTGAATCAAAATGCTGCAATTTTGAAATTAAATATTTCCGATTTAAGGCATTTCTCGATGTTGTGAGTGCCGAAACCGGTAATTGTGAGCCAGGGACCCCATTTTGGCTATCTCAACTCAAATCTAATGTTAAGGTGGGAGGGTCCCTTTAACATCATCAAATCTGATGTCACCAAATAACGAACAGAACATCACGCGTTTTTAATTATTTTCCTCACAATTGTTCCATGCTTTGATTTCCTTAGTTTTTATATTCCTGAAAAGCTAAGAAAGCAGTAAAAGGAGCTGAACTTGTACATTTGTTATTACTTACATTCCAACGGAAACTATTTCTTAGCTTATTAATGGGTAAATCAAAATAGGCAATAGGCATGGTAGGTATGGGCTTCATCAAATCAATGCATCGAGATTCGAGGGGCCGAGTTTTCATGGAGAGTAAGCGTGATTTTTAACAGCATAACAACTGATCAGTCGATATCAGATAACTTAACCCTCGCATGTGTGCGGCGTTTGCCAGCTTCTAATGTGTAGGGGAGGGGGTCGGTTGGAACCCCCTTGCCGTTTGGCCCCTGATCGAGCTAGAGCTTCGCGGAAAAAACGAGCGTGTTGCCCGTGACAAGAGGAAGCCGATGATACCCAATTTCAAGGTCCTAGGTCATTGGTTGACCTTCCAGGTCAATGACCCAAAGTCGGGAAAATCAAGACCTGTTAGAAAGTCGTAAAGTGTGGCTGCTGAAGTGTTTTTCGGGGCGCTGATCACGAATATCGTGTTAGTTTTGATGACAGATGATGTCTTTAAGCATTTAGACCAGGTCGGGTCAGGTCAGGTCAGGTCAACCAGTAGGGGTCGTGACGGGTATTCGAAGTAGGTGTCAACCGCCTCTGACAGATTCGTAGCATGTTATGAAGACAGCAAAACTACTTCGTAAATGCTCAAATGGCTGCTAAATTCGAATTCAGCTCCAAAAACTAGCCTAGAAACATGTACAGCTCGAAAAAGGGAACCGAGGTCACCAAAGGTCAATGACCTGACCTGACCTTCAGGTTACCTTGACAACCACCCAAATGCATGGGAGCAACATCAAATCTCACGTTTGAGCGTTTGAAACCACGAGAAGCTTGCAAACGCGCGGCTAATGCGAGCCGGCATACGCCGAATCGCGATTCCGGCCATACATGGCCTCGAGAAATAGGTCACAGGTCAAAGGTCACTTAGGTCAGGGTCATGAATTTTTCAGCGTAGGTGTAAAATCGATCAACTCGAGGGCACTGAAAGTTTCGTCGCGATCCGCCGCTTTTTGCGCGAGTTATTCGCGAAAAACCATGGGGGGTCCATCCGACCACCCTACACATGCGAGGGTTAATTCCAGTACGGCTCTAAAACAGGTGGTGAAGGTAACGAACAATTTCCAATTCAACGATAGAATTAGATATTAATGGTACTTACCGGACATAACAATATATAGGTAAGTGTGAAATGCGGCAGGGATTTACAAACGCACATATTTTACAAAACCAGCACTATTACCCTCATTTTTTATTTGCGGTGTTCAGTGTGTCATTTGAGAACTGAAATGAAAATGCATCACGAGAGAAGATCACACGAAACTGGAGCTGGACAGCACTGCTCAGAGCAGAATCCGTTGATGGCTGTGCTCAGTGTATTACTTTTGGCGTTTTGTGTTCGAGTGACCGCGGCGTCTTCACCAAGCCCATCAGTCGAGCTGCAGCGGGCCAGCTCCCTCTCCGAGCTCATCTCCCATCTGTCCGCCGCCGGGGAGCTCCCGGCCACTCCGCTGCACGTGCTGCCCTGCGGCAACATCTCGGAGCGGGCGCTGACGGGCCTGCTGCGCCGGCTGCCGTGTCCGCGCGGCTGCACCGTGGCCGAGCTGTGCCGGCCGTGCCACCAGCAGCTCGGCGCCGGTCTGTACCGGCCGTCCGGCGGCACCCTGCTGTTCTGGGCCGGCTCCGCAGACTGTCTACGACCGCCCGGGGAGAGCGTTCCTCGACATTGGGCCAGCGCAGCAGTGCTTCTTCTTCCACCGGACGGGGTGGCCTGCAGTGAAGCGCTAGCGCTGACCCTTTTCAACAAGACTCCGTTTCCTTTGTGCGTTGAGTTTCAAACTAATGCTTGGAGAGTATGGCGCCGCATCACTTTCACCACAATGGATGTGGATATAAGAAAAGTTGCGCTGTTTTCCTTTGGAAACTTGACGCTCATCAACCCGGGAATGGCACAAACCAAAAATCTTGGCGGTGTTACTCTAAGCGTGGAGTTTTTGAACTACTACCCTTATGTGTATTGTCTGAACTTCACTGACAATGGAACCTGTCCAGCGCCGCTGCCTCGTCCAGAGACGAACATATTATCCTCTCTGGCAGACCACTTCAACTTCTCGACGGAGCTGCGTCAACACCCAAGACGTGTCTGGGGTAGTTACAAAAACGGCACGTGGCACGGTCTCCTGGCGAGCGTGGTGCGCGCCGAGGCCGACCTGGCCCTCGGAGGTATGTCGGTGACGGCCGAGCGTGCCGACGCGGTCCACTTCCTTCAGGAGTTCACCATCGTGCGCTCCATGTTCGTGTCTCGCCGGCCGCCGCCGCTGCCCGCCTACCTGACCGTGGTGGCGCCCTTCACGCCCTCTCTCTGGGCCACGGTGATCGGAACGTTACTGGCAGTCTCTGTGGCGCTGATGGTGCTGAGAAGATCCCGCCTCGACGCCGCGCTGCTGGACACTTTCCGGGTTCTGCTGGGGCAAAGCCTGTCCAACACCTACCTGGCTCTCGCCGATCGTCTGCTGATCGGCGTGTGGATGCTGATCGGCTTCATCATCGCCTGCAGCTACACCAGCAGCCTGACTTCGTTCCTGGTGAACGGCGCGCCCGGACGGCCCGTGGAGACCATGGAGGAGCTGGCCGACAGCGACTACCAGCTGGCTGTGAACCCCAACAACAAGGTCTTCCTCGAGTGGCTGCACGCCAGAGAGAGCGCAGTGTTCTCCCGCGTGCGCTCCAAGCTGGTGATGGAGACCCGCCTGGCCACCTCTCTGAGCTCCCCGGCCACCTTCAGTCGCGCGCACGTGTTCGAAGACGCCTTCTTCGAGTACGTCCTCAGCTGGATGGCGCTGAAGACGAACGGCTCGCTGTGGAGGGAGGACCTGGTGCCGAGCCGGGACCGCTTCATGCCCACCTCGCTGGCCATCCCTGTGCAGCGGAACGCGCCCTATCGACACGCCCTGAGCCACGCCATCCTGCGACTCTCGGCCGCCGGACTCGTCCAGAAGTGGCTCCAGGACGCCCTCCACGGAATACACCTGCGGGCAGTGAGAGCCAACGTCGAGGCGTGTCTCACCAGCGTGGCACACTGTCGCGACAAGGACCACGTGAAGAAAATAAGCCTGCAGCATGTTCGGGGGCCCTTCCTTCTGCTGTTGTTTGGGTACGGCCTGGCATTGGTGGTGTTCATCTTTGAAGCGCAGCTGGTACGGCGCTTTGCGGTGATTCTGTGGCAAAAGTTGCGTTTGCATGTTGTTTATAACAAGGTAGCTACAAACAAGCGAGCCAGATTTAGCGCTGATTTAGACGGCAGAGCCCTACGAGACAGATTTAGACAACATAGCCCTGATGTTGGATTGAGTGGTGAGGAGGCTAGCGTTTCAATCGGTAACAATCTCTAATTTTATGGCATTGTTAACCCGCGCCCCGCTGGGGGGGGGGGGGCAGAATCTGCCCCCTCCCGTTTTTCGCCAATAACTTCAAAACGCGTTACGCCAGCGACGTCAAACTTTCAGTACCTTATCATACATCAATTTGACATGTTCACTGAAAATTTGAGCGAAATCCGTCGGAAATTTTTTGAGAAACTGACGTTTTTGTGACGTCATGTTCGCCATTTTCGCCTCAAAAATGGCAAAATTTCAAACGCCGCTAACATCTTCATTTTTAAAGGAATCAAGACGTAACAAAAAAAAGGTTATACGCGATTTTACTTTGTCTATCAAATGGCTATCTCGGTTTTTTGAAAATTTTGGATTTTGGCCCAAATTTTTTCAAAAAACTGACTTTTTTTGGGAAAAAATGATAAAATCCAAAATTTTGAGTGTATCGAAAAAACCGGAATATATGTCAGAGAAGTAGTCTATGTGCACCTACATACCAATTTTTAGAAGAATCGGTTAAAAATGTGGTAGTTATTCAAAATTTTATGACGTCACGACACACAAAAATTTTGAAAAATGAATTTTTAGAAGTTCTAGACCTCGTACGAAAACAAAAACAGCACCATTCGATTCGCCGTGAAAAACTGCATCGGATAGACACCTTTTTAGGCCTTAACAACCAACTTCAAAATTTGACCTCACTTGACCTGACCTTGACCTGACCTCGACCTGAAATTCATCCAGAGGTGGTCCATATCACTTATTGAGTGTGCCTATTGAATTCTATGAGTAAAATGACCCATAGGTAAAACATGTGTCGTACATGCCCTTTTCTATATTTTCTTTTCTATATTTTCTATATTTCAGGTGACCTGACCTGACCTGACCTGACCTTGACCTTGACCTTTGAATGACATTGCATGCAACGAATATTGTCTTGGTAGTCTAAGAACACTTTTTGGACAATCAGTCACAGTCCATTCTTCGGCAACTACGGTGCAAGGCCGATACTGTAGAAACTTGCATTTTGTACCCTTGACCTGACCTTGACCTGACCTCTGACCTACTTAAGCAAAAAAAAATTGGCTCTTTAGATCCGCCTTGTTGAGAGCTTTCGATTGCCGTTTTCCCCGTCTTTCTACGACCATTGGTTCGGAAGTTAGACAGGGGGGGGCAGAATCTGCCCCCCCCCCCCCCCAGCAGGGCGCGTATGGCTGAATTACCCAGCGGGGCGCGGGTTAACTCGACTTGAAGCGCAAAATGTATTAGGAACCGTTGTCGGAAGAAAAAAAACGCATGTCTTAGCTTGGGATGCTTTTGGTGAGCAAGGTGTATTGTGGGAAGTTACAAAGATAAATGGAGATGATGATAGCTATAGTTGCTTTGGAAGATTGTTGTGGAAATTTATTCACGGTTATAATTTTTAATTGCTGTTTGGTATGAATGTTTGCTTTTGTACAATGAAATGGCTGGTTTGAAGATTGTACCTATATTTGTTGTTCCATCGTCGAAGCGAGGGCGAGAGTAAGCAATGCACTTGTGAATTACGAAATGGTACCTCTCACGAACTTGTGTGGGCCACTCTTTGTACTGTAGTCTGTTCCATGTCAAGCTTGCGGCCGGAGTTCCTTAAATCCTTAGGCAGTTCGCTCCTCCGTTAAAAACAAGCGTATCTGAATGTAAGAGCTATATGTACAGAAATCAAGCACTGCTTTCAGCAGAGCATTTCGGCTGCAAGCTGGACATGGAAACAGACTAGGTATAGGTAACTGGTCGCTAACCGTGTGCCAATTTTTAGCACCATCGACCTATCTATTTTGGAGATATAGAAAAAGCATTTTACCGTGCGCACCTTAGCTGTGACACAGAGGAATGCGTTACCCGGTGGGTGCCTCCCAACATGCTAAGAAGGACAGCGGAATCGATAGATTCTCGGTGACTCCGACTCTGGCTTCCAAAATTCGTCTCCAAATCCGACTCTCAACTCCGCAGCTCTGGTGCCAAGTTCCAGCGCAATCGGCCAAGTATGTGCAGTCATTGTTGAATAAAATGGGAACGTTTTGCACGTAGCACCTGCAGCGGTGGTAGCCCCACATGCATTGCGAGTACAATAACTTTGACACCCTTGACTTCACTCGAAGCACATGTCACGACGATCACCTAGATTCATCATTCAAGAAATTAATAGTTGTCAATTGCGGGGTATATAATGGATGGTCTACCCACTTCCCGGCACAATGGAAACTGAAAAGGCTATTGGCTCACACTCGAAGGACTAATCAGAAGCTGTTCAATGAACACATTCAATTGACAGCAAATACCAATTGCAGATTACCATAAATTTTCATAAATCAAATATAAATCAGGGTGTAGAGGGTGCGCATAAATTTACGCCAGACGTCGGTTACCCACATCATCGAAGTGCTCACGGGATAGTGGAACGTGATTGTGTTGTCCTGGTGATCAAATAAGTGGTTACAGAGCGAGCGAAGTCTTTCGTAGATTAATGGGAAATGGAAATTTCCGAGTATGAGCGGCCGGCCGGCTATAAGTTGGCATGTAGGTAGCCACACAGCCTAGGCAATACATTTCCATGTGCCACAGTCGGGCTGCTGCTGCACGAGCGCACGTGCAGGGGTCTATTCTATAGATTTCGAGGACGGCTGAACCGATTGCACTGAACTTTGGTACATGGTTAGTCACCGGTTGGTAGGGTGCCGTGCAGAAGTCAGTTGGGACCCATTTTGCACGTTCGCACGTGCAGGGTGCCGCTTCAATAAAAAACGGCTAGGCTGATTGCATTCATCAATTGGCACATTGGTATCATCATTTATTCATCATTCATCATTCATCATTTGGCACGTCGGTATTTCATCATTTATAAAAAAACGGCTAGGCTGGTTGCGCTTAAAATTTGGCACATCACCAGGGACCGGTTAGCATGGTGCAGTGCACAAGTTAGTTGGTGGTACCCCCTCGCAATATCGCACGCGCAAGGCCCACCCTCTCGTTCGCCCTGTTGCTCGCCCCAGAAGGCGTTTTACTGGCTATAGCGCTGAGCGGACATGGCCTATGTTCCCGATGGCTTGTTCCCGTATAGCGTGCTTATCTATGGTTATGGTCCATAAGAGCCCGCAATAGATAAGTCTAGAGCAACTAAGCCAGCCTGAGCTGTGACATTGCGACGTCCTTTCGCACTCAACCACGCCCCATCCATGCATAGCTCAGCCGACAAAGCACGCAACATTGCAAAATTGCACGCGAAGACTGCTGTTTGTTATAGTGGATCGATAAGCTGCAATCCTTCTTGTCCTTTTACCAATCTTCCCCTTTCTAGAGCGATGCTATGAAGTTAGTATGTTCCTTATTAACATGCCTACATTATATTTTATTTAATATAGGTACTTGCAGTGCTAAACAAATTCATGGACACTTACAAAGCGCACATTTCTTCGACCTTTTGCTGTCTTTCCGCCGTCACTTTGATGTCGAATGTCGATATTGTTTCAAACATGTTATAACGGTTATTTGGGCTATGGTGTACGGAGAGTCAGCATTTGTTTCGCAATCAAAGCTGTTGGCAAATGTAGCTCGAATGAATAAAATCTGCTAAGTGAAGTTGTACTGTTGTTAGGGGCTATTTTCTAATGGCCGCAAAGGCCCGGTAAGACTTGAATTTATTTAACGTTTCAAAGGAGCTGTACCTAAATCCTAGTCACGTTTTGCTTTCACGTTACTAGACATATTTCATTTCTTATTATAAGAAAGTTAAGCTCAAAATTAAAACATAAAATAGATGCACTAGCAACAGCAAACCATCTTATCTGTAGGCAAATTTGATTTCAACAAGATCACCAGCATGTCAGGAGCTTTGTATGCATCGACCTTATCTGATTGTAGGCGATGCCTGATTGAGGCTTCAGCGACTGAAGCACGATTCAAGGAAGAGTATCTCTTAGTCGCGTAGCAGTTATTGTAATGAACCATGCGAGATTCGGCCAACCTCTCTAAAAAGAACATTTATTGCATCAAATGATCATCAGTGTATTTTTACTTGTTCAAAGTCAGACAGGTCAAAAGCACGGAAGAAAAGACATAGGTACTTAGTGGTAGTAGGCGGAGCGGTATCCGTATCCGTAGGAACGGGGAGCGTATCCGTACGAGCGGGAGGCGTATCCGTAGCTACGGGGAGCGTATCCGTATCCGGTGTGTCCGTATCCGTAGCTGCGAGGAGCGTATCCGTATCCGTAGGAGTTGTAGCCCAGAGAGCGGCGGTGGCGGCCGTGGTAGCCGTAGCTACGAGGGGCGTAGCTGCCGTAGCCACGATAGCTACCGTAGCCGTATCCGGCACGACGGTATCCGCCGTAGTGGGCAGGGGTGGAGCGGTATCCGGAGTATCCGTATCCGTATCCGTGTCCGCTAGCAGAGACAACAGCCACCAGGGCAGCCAGACACAGCAGCTGCGGGAGAGGGGACCATCCATTCATGTAAACAGCACGCGTCAATGCTTCAGGCATATGTGCATCTGTTGAAAACTTTTTAGAATCATGAAAAAACATTTATTTGTTTGAATATTGGTTTTACATTCAACCTCCCTCTCTTCTCATCAGATTCAGTCGAACTGCAAGCAACATAAAACCATTTACTCGCTATGGAGTCAGAGTGATGGCTGAAAAATGAAGAGTTCGACAAAGCCAGAAAGTCCAAGTCCCTCAAGCTGCACACAGAAAAATATTGACACCGTTAGCGGTGTAATTGCTCAGTACATATCTGAGCACTTGAGGAAAGTTAATTTAGTCCCTTCCCCGCTTAAATTACTCGCGCTTCTAAATGAACACCAGGAAGAAGGTAATAGAACACTGTTAGGAGGGTTGGGTGTTTTACTACGTGTAGCAAAACACCCAACCCTCCTAACAGTGTTCTATTACCTTCTTCCTGGTGTTCATTTAGAAGCGCGAGTAATTTAAGCGGGGAAGGGACTAAATTAACTTTCCTCAAGTGCTCAGATATGTACTGTGCAATTACACCGCTAACGGTGTTAATATTTTTCTGTGTGTGGATGCAGCGTCGGCGTCACTTACCGCAAGCTTGGCGTTCATCTCTGCAGTTTGGAGTTCTCCGGACGCTGGGAAGGTTGACCAGTGAGTGTGTGGTTCTCACACTGTCTCGGTGCTTTTATAGGGCTCCCGTTCCGTGGAGTTGCCCTTGAAGTTGGCGGCGTGGCGGTCGGTTCTGCGCTACTGACGCCCTGGGTGTGGTTTGCGGATCGCCCCGGGGCGTACCGCCATGACTCGGCCGCTGCACCGCCGAGCAATTGACGGCTGGGACCCTGTCCTTCAGCGAGTCGGTACTTGGACGTCCAGGGGACTCATGGTGAGGTGTGGGAGCGGAGGGCATGGTGCATGTCGCTGCGGGACGTCTGACAATGGCGGCTGGCACGTAATTGTGCAGCGGTTCTTCCCCGAATGAATACCGCGAGCGATGGTCACTTGTCTTCACCAACGGGTGCTCTCTTGCATTACAGGAATCTACTTACCTCAGAAAAAGTTATATGTCTCCATATCGCTACCGACTGAACGTTCGCTTGAAACTTGGAGCGATTGATAAAGCATAAAATGTTTTTCTCGGAATTCGGTATTAATGACCTAATGTCAGGTCAATTTTTAGGCCTTTCCATTAAAAGTCAATGGGAGAGAAAATCTAACTGCGCTTCTTTTTGGGTGAAAATCATGCTGAAACTCTCAAACATCTGGCAACATAAAAAATTAGTCAATGAATCGAAAAATTGCAAATGTGGCCCCTTTGCATGTCCCTGAGGTCATCTCAGGCCATGAATAGGTGTTCAGCCGATTTTGACAACGACGTTTGATATTTGCATGTTGAGCGATGAAAGCTTGGATGTGGTCAGCTCAACAGTACGGATCGGCTAATATGCGACACGACATTGTCCGTTAAAGTGATGACCTTAGTCTTAACCCGCGCACCGACGGGGGGGGGGGGCGGATATCCGCCCCCTGAGGGTTTTCGCGTATAGCGGGAAAACCGCGGCGCGTAGCGCCGCGAAATTTAGTACGACTATTCCCTAATCAATTTTACACATGGTGTGCAAGTTTGAACCTCCTATCTTTTAAGGTCAGGTCACCAGGTCACTTTGAATGACCCAACCTCAAGTCACTTTTTTGCAACTTTGTCACCGTGCCAGAGCTACAGTAGATGTCGGAGGCCTTTGAAAGTCGCAGGATGTTATTAGGTCATTAGTAGCTACAATTTGTTTATCTCGGAATTTTGATATCGGTGACCTAAGGTCAGGTCAATTTCGCGACCTCCCCATTATAAGTCAATGGGGGAAAAATCAGCTCCCTGTTTTTACCACTAAAACGGGTCGGAATGGCCCCATATACCATACATGACTTCATATACGATCAACCTTCACTACCTTGAGGTCTGTTTTGCTGTTGGGCAGCTGTGAGGTCATGTGACGTCATCAAAGGTCACCAAAGGTTTTTGGCCAATAACTCCGTACAGGAACAAGATACAGCCGCGTGGATGGTCTCATTGTGTTCAGCTCGTCAAGACGCATCGAATGATATACATGATGACCTCGAGGTCACGTGACCTGAGGTCAGCCTTTGACCTTGACCTTTCGAGGTCAACATATATATCATTTGATGCGGATTGACGAGAGGATCACGATGATGCCCTTAGTTTGTTCCTATCTTGACTAATTCGAAAGTTATTCGAGAAAAACTCTCCATATCTAGCGCCGCCATTTTGACTTTTTCGACCCCTGTGACGTCATCTTTGACCTGACCTGAAAATGACCTACGTAAAAATTGTAGATCTTGACCGTGCGTATCCGATGCCGTTTACCGCTTGTCGCTATCTTGCTTCGTTCTCGAGATCTTCGGGGGGGGGGGGCGGTCATCCGCCCCCCGTCGGTGCGAAGTTGGCGCAGACCCCCGTCGGTGCGCGGGTTAATTTAAAAACTTAATACGATTTAAGGTCAAATTGTTTTTCGTTCGTTGCGCCTCGACAGAAGGAACATGATCCAGTAAAATCAATATGGTGCCAGCTTTGAATCAACAGTTACCTATTGCAGACAAACATTTTCTTCGAAACGTTGATTGTGGCAGTTTTTGTTCTCTGAAGACTAAACCGTTGACTTTAACCCACGCATGCCTTGCAGGGGTGGGGTGGGGGTGGGTGCGGGTTGGGTAGTGACTGTGAGGCTCTACAGACCCCTTCCGTTTTTCTGCAATATCTTCCAAACCACTGGCGCATCGACATCAGGAACTTCGGCCGCATCAATATGGCACCTTGCGTTAGCAAAACTTTGGAGCTACTTTAGATCGGTCGGAAATTACGTCAGAGTGATGTCATGTTCAGCCGATTAGGGCATGGCTTCTACAATACGTCCATTAACCCTAGCTCACTGGCTGAGGAGGGGCAGGTGCCGCCCCCCCCCCATAGGTTTTTTTCGCGATAACACGGAACATGGCGGCGATAGAGTTGAAAATTTGCATACCTTACCTCTAATTCAAATACAAATGTTGACAAAAATATCATTTTTAGGTCAGGTCTGGTCACTGACCTATGACGTCATAAGCAGACTTCTGCACGGTCCTAAAATGTCACAACTTCACAACACCCTCAGTGTCAGAGGAGCTTTCACAGGGAGCTGAAACTTACAGGACCTAGTATCATTGGGAGGTCTCTTAAAAACCCGCGCCCCGTAGGGAGGGGGGGGGGGCCGAAACGGCCCCTCCCTTTCCTTTTCCGTCGATATCTCCTAAACGGCTTTAGATATCGCCACCAAACTTTCAGGACCCCTCCGAGCATCAATTTTACACATGGTGACCAAAAATTTCTCCAGAGACTATGATAGGTTGGCCATAAATGACGTCAGAATGACGTCATGTTCTGTCATTTTCGACCGAAAAAAAGACCTTTGCGAGAAGACCTGTCAGGCCTACAGCTTTAAAGATACAGAAAAATGATAAAACGTAAAAGGTGTAGAATTAACAGGGCTACAAAACTGCTATCTCGGATTTTTAAGATTTTTGAGTTTTGACCCTCAAAAATCAAAAAAGCATTTTTTTGCTATATTAGCCAAAAAATCCATAAAGTTTTATGAGTTTCGAGAAAACCGGAATATATGTGATAGTACCTACCGTATTCTATCTACATACCAAATTTCAGATCGATACCTCCTTTTTTGGCCAAGTTATAGCGAAAAAACTGTTCAAAAATGATGACGTCAAATTTTCAAACTCATTTTTTGGCAATTCTAGACCTCGTAGAGCAGAACAAAGACCACCATTAGACTCCCCGTGACGAGCTGCATCGAATCAATACCCATTTTATGCAAAAATATCAACTTTGAAATTTGACCTAATTTGACCTGACCTTGACCTGACCTTCACCAAAATGTGACCCAGGCTGGCCCCAAAGGCTGCTTAACCCACATAATCGCATTTGTCATGTAAAATGGACCATAAAACATGTATCACACGACACGTTCATGTTGTGACCCCCCCAGTGACCTAACCTCGCTGTGACCTGACCTGGTATCAGTGACCTCAGATAGTAAAGTATGTGTTTGACGAACAATGTACCATCGATGGTTTTCAATAAATTACCAATTTACTCGATTTCACAGCACATTTCTTGAAATGCCTGTGAACGGTGAAAATCCGACCTTTGACCTGACCTGTGACGTCATCGGTTTGACCTAGGTCAATGAAATTTGGTCACAAGGTAATTCCCCGGTAGGGTCCGCCGATAGCCCTACGGGGCGCGGGTTAACTTAACCCGCGCCGTGCTTGAAGGGGGAGGCTTCAGGCTTTCCGCGAAAATCTCAAAAACTGCGGCACGCAGTGCCGCCGTTTTCGGTATGCCTCTTCATACATCTTTTCCACACATATGAAAATTTCAGACCCGGGTCGTTAGGTCAGCCGGTCACGTCAAGTGACCTTATATCAGATTTTTTTTTTCTTCAAAGGCTCGCTATAGCTACACCGACAGAACGATCACTTTTCAAACTTTTAGCGATTGAAAAAATAACAATATGTATAAAATATATATCTTCGATTTTTGAAATCTGTCACCTAAGGTCAGGTCAATTTTGCGACCTCCCCGTTTTAACACGCGCAGTGGAAGGGGGGGGGGGCGGATTTCGCCCACCCCTCCTGTTTTTCGCCAATAACTCGCGTCGCAACCACAATATTAATGTGAAATTTCGGCTACCTGCCCAGAATTGAATTGCGGATCTTCTCGTGCAAGAAATAAGAAAATCGGTTCACAACTTTTCTAGTAATAGCGGTCTAAAGTCAAACATCCTGCCGCCGCGGCGGCGCGGCGGCGCGGCGGCCGGCGCTAGCCGTTACGCGCCGCCTGAATTGTAGACTGTGCCGGGGCGGGACGGTTCCGTCATTACATCGCGCTCCTTACCGCTGATTATATTAGATTCGCGTCAAATTCGGTGAGAAGACTGAGAAATGTACAGGCAATCATATGGTCAAAGAATTTTGAAAATCGGCCGGTAACAATTTGAGTTATGAGTGTGTAAACACAAAATTGTGATTGCCGCGTTTCCCGCGTCGGCCGATCCCGCTTCAGCCGGCGACATCTTACACTTAGCAGGCTTCTAACTGCCATATTTATTGTTGGATTATCTAGAAATTCACCATACATACTCACAAATGTTTTTTCTTTCGTATAGTAAAAGAAAAAAGAAAATCGGCCGGTAACTTTTTGAGTTATCGGCGTGTAAACGCAAAAAAAGTCGCTAATATGGCAGATTTGACCAGATTTGACCTCATTTGACCTTGAAGATATTGACCTAGGGTCATGAAATTCACACACAACAGAGTTCCCCATGGCCCCCACCTACCCTCCAAATTTCGTCTTTCTAGCTCCAGTGGGAGCTGAGATCTTAGGGGGGGGGCGACATCCGCCCCCCCTTCCACTGGGCGTAGTACTCGCAACCCTTCCACTGCGCGTGTTAAGTCAAAGGGAGAAAATTGAAATGCGCCTCTTTTGGACCAATGTCGTTCAAACCCCTCTCAAACATCAGTTCATAGGTAAAAATGACACACTGAATCAGTAAAATGCACCGGTGACCCCTCTGTGTGCCCCTAAGGTCATCTCAGGTCATGAACGGTCACCAGCAATTTTTTGGCTCTAACTTTTGATAGAGACGTGCTAGAGCGGTGAAAACACGTCAGCTGTGCTCAGCTCGACGACATGGATCGACTGTTATGATATGACCCTTTCCGGCCAGGTCATGGGGTCAACTTTTCCAAATGACCTTTCAAGGTCAACGTATAGTTCATTCGACGCGTTTCGACGAGAGGAACACGATGCTGGCAAAAGTAATGTCATGGATCTCTTGAGTCAAAGGTTATTACCGAAAAAAAAAACGTGAAAAAAGTTATCTTTAGAGTTTTTGCCCTATGGAGGCCAAACCGTTGACCTGAGGTCAAATCTCATAGCAACTTCCAGAAAGGTGTGTAAAAGGGCTATCGAATGCGCTTTTCCGCGGCGCTCTAGCTCTATTGGTTCCCGAGTTAACCGCTGGCAGTTTCCAAAGTTGTTGAAATGGACTAAATTTGACCTTTGATGACCTCCGGTGACCTGATCTTCGACCTGACCTTAAAATGACCGAAGTGCTTCCTTCATTGTTTTGACTCTTTTTCGATTGCCGCTTACCGCGTGTCGCTACGTGGCCCAGGAGCCGAAGCCGAGCTAGAGGGGGAAGGGGGCGTGAAAACACCCCCCCCCCCTCCCAGCACGACACGGAAAACACAGGCCACCAGCACGGCGCGGGCTAAATTTTTTAGCTGGGATTCTTCCTAAAGGTCACATGAGGTAGGGTCAGGTATGTCACCCCACCATAAAAAGTAAATGGGGGAATTAGGGAAACTGTTATTTTAGCGCTGGAAATGTTCTAAAACTGTCTCAAGCATACACATTACACACATCGCGAGACTCCAGCTCCATTAGAGGTGAAACGATGAGGACAGGGGCTCGTATCCTCCCTTCGGCCGCGGGGTATGTAGAAAACCAATAATTCCGGCGAGGGTTTAACATAACCAGCGATTCATGATTGTTACAATACGGTTGATTATGAAGGTAACTTAACCCGCGCTGCGCTGGGGTCTGCGTATAACACGCCCTACGGGGGGGGGGGGGGCTCTTCATAGCCCCCCTCCTAACTCCGAAACTACTGGGTCGATCGTCAAAATTCAAACGGCGTCTGATAGCCCCGGAAAAACTGTCGAGTGAAACCTAATTTTATTGACCTCGAGGTCACTGATGACGTCACAGGTCAGGTCAAAGTAAAAATTATTAGCATTTTGGCTTGTTCACGTTTTGGGCTCTAGCCGCGCCGTCTTACAAGTCAGATCAGGCTCATTTTTTGTTTACACACTTGTGAACAGATGCTTTAGATACCCTGAGGGTACCAAACTTGTGCTTTGATTTTCAGGTCAGGGTCAGGTCATCACAGGCCACGGAAATATTATATCATGCGTCAGTCACGTGACACATGTTTTATGGTCCATTTAGGCCATAGATTTCGAATTTGATGTCGGTTGTGTCATTCGAGGTCATTTGGAGCTGAATTTAGCTTAGGTCAGGTCACTTTCAGGTAAAAAAAGGTCAAATTTTGAAGCTGAATTTTTCAACCAAAAAGGTGTCTATTGGATGCAGTTTGAGCTCAGAAACACGATGGTGCTATTTTTAATGGTGTACGATTTCAATAACGTACTGAAAAATTGATTCAAAAAAATTATAATTGTGAATTTTTTTGCAATAATGCGTATAACTTGCTAGAGAAAGTCATAAGCATGTGTTCTATCACATATATTGCGTTTGTTTTTCGAAAAGTCAAAAAGTTTTTGAAAAAACATAAAAACATAATTATTGAATTTTATGATATATATTTTGCGAAAATTTCAAAATTTTGAAAATCCGAGATAGCAGTTTGATAGCACAGTATATTCTGGGTCCTATCATGCAAATAAATTGGATCTAGCTTAAAAACTGAGCTCTTGGCAGCGATTGCCATAGCTCAATGTTTTGCGTCAAAATCGGCCGAACATGACGTCACTCTGACGCCATTACCGGCCGACCTATGGTAGCTACGAAGTTCATATTTTGACACAAGGTGTAAAATGGATGCAGCCGAAGGTACTGAAAGTTTGGCGTCGTTACGTCAAGCGGTTTGGAAGTTATTGCAGAAAAACGGGAGGGGGGCTATCCCCCAGTGGGGCGCGGGCTAACGTCAGTGCATAATGCATATGCTATCAATGATCGGTCAAGCCGCTCGTGCCATGCTCTTGCCTTGCTTCATATATTCATAAAAAACACAAAATACAGTTTGAAAATGAAAATCAATTTCGTTTATTGAGCGAAAAGAGGTTCAAAAGTAGCAACAATAAAGGCACTCCATTAGAAAATGCACTTAGTGGTAGTAAGTAGAGCGGTATCCGTATCCGTAGGAGCGGGGAGCGTATCCGTACGAGTGGGAGGCGTATCCGTAGCTACGGGGAGCGTATCCGTATCCGGTGTGTCCGTATCCGTAGCTGCGAGGAGCGTATCCGTATCCGTAGGAGTTGTAACCCAGAGAGCGGCGGTGGCGGCCGTGGTAGCCGTAGCTACGGGGGGCGTAGCTGCCGTAGCTGCCGTAGCCGCCGTAGCCGTATCCGGCACGACGGTATCCACCGTAGTGGGCAGGGGCGGAGCGGTATCCGGAGTATCCGTACCCGTATCCGTGTCCGCTAGCAGAGACAACAGCCACCAGGGCAGCCAGACACAGCAGCTGTGGAGAAGAAAAAACATATTAGGAAAAATCGTACACATGAGGAATTATTTGACTAGAAGCACAGGAGTTAAAACAGTTAGCACATTATTACTGTTTGTCGATCAGTTATCCGTCAGCCGTGTAAGAAAAGTTGACCATTTTTAGTAAAACAATAGTAAAATAAAGTCTTTAGTATCCAAGACAATTCCGAAACTTACCGCAAGCTTGGCGTTCATCTCTGCGGCTTGTAGTTCCTCCGACTGCTGGGAGAGTAGATCAGTGAGTGTGTGATATCCACCCGCCGTCCGACGCTTTTATACGCGGCCCGCCCCGTACGTCCGACCTTGGCTTCCGCCTCACGGACTTGCTGCTCGGTTGGGTGCTGACGTGTTCGGTTCATTCGCAATGCTCGTATATCGCCACACACTTAGGATATTGGATGAGATACACATTTTTGATGTTCACGCGGTATGCAGACAATCAGCTCAAAAAAGACTTCTAAAAAGAGTTTGCTATGACGGAATCATCAAAGTTATTTACTTTATTGAGACTATCACACGATCTTTTATGATCGTGTGATAGTCTCAACTCAATGGTGGCCGTCGAAGAGGAGGCCAATGGTATTCAGCTGCAACTTATCCAAAAACATGGCTATAAAACACACTGTTTGCACCTTTAAATTTAGGAAGTGATTTTTAGAGGACCCGGCCAAACGTGAAGTAGACTTCTTTCAAAACTTGTAGCCAGGACCTTAACACGCGCAGAGAAAGGGTTGCGGGTACTACGCCCAGTGCACACCTATCCGTGCTTCTATCCTCAGGAAACAGAAATCCTTCTCCTCCACGCCGCAACCCCCCTCCGGGCTGGACAGGCAACTTTATCTCATGCGGGCTGCTCCCTTGGAGCGGCACCGCTGCTCCTGAGGGAGCGCACCCCGTAGCCGGGTGCAGTGAGTGCCTTGGGGTTGGGTGGCCTGTCCTCTGGACGGGCTCAACCCCGGCAACTCACTAGGGTGCCTGCCCAGACCAATGTCTCCCCCTAATTCCTATCATCCTTCCGGCTCTGCAATGGTCTTGTCGACCGAAAGGGCCTAACCCAACAAAACAAAACAAACAAAAAAATACGCCCAGTGGAAGGGGGGGGGCGGATGCCGCCCCCCTAAGATCTCAGCTCCCACTGGAGCTAGAAAGACGAAATTTGGAGGGTAGGTGGGGGCACTGGGGAACTCTGTTGTGTGCAAATTTCATGACCCTCGGTCACAGTAGCGGCGGAACACCTTCAATTAAGGGGGGGGGGGGCACTGCCGACTTTTGGACTTTAGTCCCATTCTTTCCATGCAACGCCCATAGGGCTATTGTTAAATGCCAAAATCAAAGGGGGGTCCGGTGCCCCGGTGCCCTCCCTATTCCGCCGCCTATGCTCGGAATATCTTCAAGGTCAAATGAGGTCAAATGTGGTCAAATCTGCCGTTTGAGCGACTTTTTTGTGTTTACACGCCGATAACTCAAAAAGTTACCGGCGATTTCCTTTTTTCTTTCTTTAAACGAAAGAACGTACGTTTGTGAGTATGTATGGTGAATTTCTAGTTAATCCAACAATCAATTTGGCAGTTAGAAGCCTGCTAAGGGTAAGATGTCACCGGCTGAAGCGGGATCGGCCGACGCGGGAAACGCGGCAATCACAATTTTGTGTTTACACACTCATAACTCAAACTTTTACCGACCGATTTTCAAAATTATTTAACCATAAGATTGCCTGTACATTTCTTAGTCTTCTTACAAACATTGACGCGCATCCAATGTAATCAGCGGTAAGCAGCGCGATGTAAAGACGGGACCGTCCCACCCCGGCACAGTCTACAATTCAGGCGGCGCGCAACGGCTGGCGCCGGCCTGTGTTTGGCTTTACACCGCTATTACTAGAAAAGTTGTGAACCGATTTCCTTATTTCCTGCACGAGAAGATCCGCAATTCAATTCTGGACAGGTAGCCCAAATTTCACTTCAATATTTGCTTGCGGCGCGAGTTATTAGCGAAAAACAGGAGGGGTGGGCGACATCCGCCCCCCCCCCTTCCACTGCGCGTGTTAGCCCGCGCACCGACGGGGGGGGGGGGGGGGAGCGGATATCCGCCCCCTGAGATTTTTCGTAGATAGCGGAAAAACTGCGACGCGTAGCTCCGCGAAATTTGTTACGACTATTCTCTCATCAATTTTACACATGGTGTGCAAGTTTAAACCTCCTAACTTTGAAGGGCAGGTCACCAGGTCACTTCGAATGACCCAACCTCAAGTCACTTTTTTGCAACTATGTCACCGTGCCAGAGCTACAGTAGATGTTGGAGGCCTTTGAAAGTCGCAGGATGTCATAAGGTGATTAGTAGCTACAATTTGTGTGTCTCGGAATTTTGATATCGATGACCTAAGGTCAGGTCAATTTCTCGATCTCTCCATTATATGCAAGTCAATGGGGGAAAAATCAACTCCCTGTTTTTACCACTAAAACGGGTCGGAATGGCCCCATAAACCATACATGACTTCATATACGATCAACCTTCACTACCTTGAGGTCTGTTTTTGCTGTTGGGCAGCTGTAAGGTTATGTGACGTCATCAAAGGTCACCAAAGTTTTTTTGCCAATAACTCCGTACAGGAACAAGATACAGACGCGCGGATGGTCTCATTGTGTTCAGCTCGTCAAGGTGCATCGAATGATATGCATGATAACCTCGATGTCACGTTACTTGAGATCAACCTTTGACCTTGACCTTTCGAGGTCAACATATATAGCATTTGATGCGGATCGACGAGAGGATCACGATGATGCCCTTAGCTTGTTCCTATCTTGCCTATGTCCGAAAGTTTTTCGAGAAAAACTCTTTCCTTATCTAGCGCCGCCATTTTGACTTTTTACCCCTGTGACGCCATCTTTGACCTGACCTGAGAATGACCTTTGTAAAAATTGTAGACCTTGTCCGTGTGTACCCCATGCCGTTTACCGCTTGTCGCTATCTTGCTTCGTTCTCGAGATCTCAGGGGGGGGGGCGGTCATCCGCCCCCCGTCGGTTTTAAGTTGACGCAGACCCCCGTCAGTGCGCGGTTTACCCGCGACCGCCGGGGGGGGGGGGGGGTCGGATCCGACCCCCTCCGTTTTTCTTGAATAACTCATGAACCGCTTACGCTATCAACTTGAAACTTGGCATACCTTCTCCCCCATCAATTTGACGTCTCCTGTGTAATTTTAAGATTTTTTTTTCCAGTGATGTAACTGCATTGCGTTTTCAGTCAAAAAGTGGCAAATGTTTAAAAAATCGCCAAAAATCAGGGTTTAAAGCAAATTGCAAATTAAGGACATGAAAAAACGCAGCTAAACGAGTTCTTTAAAATGGCTGTCTCGGATTTTCCATAAAATGCGTCTTTCACCCCTATAAATTCAAAAAACTATATTTTTTGGGAAAATAGCTAATAAAATCCAAAATTTTGAGAATTTCCAAAAAAACGGAATATATGTTATAGGTCATGTCGCATATCATTCGATTCGGCAGGTCTTCCTGAGTCCATTGGTGGCTTCCCCGACTCGCTAGCTCAATTTGATCAAGAGTTATTGACGAAAAACTAATATGCCCTTGATGACGTCATAAATGACGTCACGCAAGGTCAACATTGCAAAAGTGACGCATCTTACCTTGTAAGGAGTGCATCAAATCACGATTCTGTGTGCTTGAGATAGTTGAAGATCGTTCCCGGCGCCAGAATAGCAGTTTTCATTTTTCCCATTGACTTATAATGGTGAGGTCACGAAAATGACCTGACCTCATATGACCTCTAGGAAAAATCCGAGATATACAAGTTATGAGACTAATGGATACTAAATCCTGCAAGTTTCATTTCCCTGCGAAAGCTCCTCTGGCAGTGAGGGCGTTGCGAAGTTGCGACATCTGAAGACCGTACAGAGGTTCACTTATGACGTCATAGGTCAGTGACCTGACCTGACCCGAAAATTCGGTTGGTGTCAAAAGATCCGGCTTGAATGAAAAATCAGGTATGCCAAGTGTCAGCTCTCTATCACTAGCGTGTTCGGAGCTATCGCGAAAAAACCTAGGGGGGGGGGGCTGCACCCCCCCCCCCTAGGCCGGCGAGGGTTATAGGTCTTTGCTATTCAATACCCCAATCGACCTGATATAGGCCCGAAGCATACCCTTAACATAGCTGCATCGAGTTCTACGTTCTCACATACAAGGGCCTCTGGGTGTCTCATACTGGCTTGCACGGGCTTCACGCTCCATTTGACAGGGCCCAACTGAGAAGGCATCAGGTCGACCTCTAAGGTGCCCACATTGGCCTCCGATGGCCCCATGTTAGCCTTCATGGGGCTGCATATTTCTCTGGCGAAATCTTAATTGACATATCGGCACTTGTCTCGTCAACTAACAGAGCCAGAACTACTTTTGTGACACCTCCATTATAAGTGAACAGCACTCATTGGCCAGGTGACATGGAGACACTGGTTGTCCTTTCATCAGCTGCTTATGGTGGTGAGCAGTGTTCGCCACGGGCCGTAAAATCCCAGTCCAGCCCAGCCCAGGCCCATGGGTTCACAGCCCGGCCCACCCCGAGCCCAGCCACGGTAAAAGCGTCAAAGCCCAGCCCGGCCCAGCCCATCAAAAATGAATGGTTTAAAAATTAGTGACACCACATTGGTACCCGAAGTAGCAAAGAAACAATCTTTTGCGAGCAGCATGCACAATGCACATCGCATGCATGCTTTATTAACTCGTTTTTTAGTCTTGCACAGTAATAAGCTATATAGTTATAGTTTTTGTCACAGTTGCGAACCCCTGACTCAACTTTACAGTTCTCGGCCCAGCCCATCCACAGCCCATCGATACTTCATATTTGAGGGCCCAGCCCAGCCCGCAGCCCAGCCCAGCCCATGGCCCATTGAGCTGACCCGGTCCATGGCGAACACTGGTGGAGAGCAAACAAATATGAGGATACCTATGCATCTGTGTTTTGTGTGTCAATGCTCCGACGTTCAGGTGACATCCACGATACTGATCGACTTACTTCATGCCTTTCTTGGAACCCACAGAAGACATTGAAAATGATTTATTGAGCGAGAGAGGAATCAAAATGACAAAGACACTCATTCATGATGAAAAGGCACACTTAATGGTAGTAAGCAGAGCGGTATCCGTATCCGTAGGAACGGGGAGCGTATCCGTACGAGCGGGAGGCGTATCCGTAGCTACGGGGAGCGTATCCGTATCCGGTGTGTCCGTATCCGTAGCTGCGGGGAGCGTATCCGTATCCGTAGGAGTTGTAGCCCAGAGAGCGGCGGTGGCGGCCGTGGTAGCCGTAGCTACGGGGGGCGTAGCTGCCGTAGCTGCTGTAGCCGCCGTAGCCGTATCCGGCACGACGGTATCCGCCGTAGTGGGCAGGGGTGGAGCGGTATCCGGAGTATCCGTATCCGTATCCGTGTCCGCTAGCAGAGACAACAGCCACCAGGGCAGCCAGACACAGCAGCTGCGGAGAAGAAAGAAAATAAAACGCATCAATAACACTGGCATACAATTCATTATTTGACTGGATGTTAAAAGTAAAACAAACATTCAGTCATTGTTGGACTTCTTCAGGTAAGTGATAGAAACTGAAGGGCATTATGTTTTAAACGTTAGCGAAAGAAACATGTGCAAAACTTACCGCAAGCTTGGCGTTCATCTCTGCGGCTTGTAGGTCCTCCGACTGCTGGGAGAGTAGATCAGTGAGTGTGTGATATCCACCCGCCGTCCGGCGCTTTTATACGCGGCCTGGCCTGTATGTCCGACCTTGGCTTCCGCCTTAGGGTGCTCGGTTGGACGCTGACGTGTTACGCTTGACCACATGGCTTTGCTATACACGCCTCGTTTCAAAGAATCACTTTTTCGATACAAATATGATGCGAAAGTTCAATATTTTGTGTAACAATAAGAATATGCTTGTCAGCTTTCGTACTTTACGCTAGTTTTATTGAATGAAGAACTCCTGAAATGTTGAAGCTTGCCTTCGGAGTCCATTGATAAACAGTACCTAAGCAATCTAATGTGTCAGGGTAATACATGGTATGACGATAATTTTGAATGTGCAAACTGTATGTGTATGTAACTATGTCATGTGAATGTTTAAGTTAAAAAATGTAGAATTGTAGCAGTGAACTGTAATGGCCCATGAATGTCGTTAACTCACAAACTTTCCAGAAATCACATAACTTTGGTGTTTGTTTACACTACTCCATGAAATAATCAAGCCGGGTTGTGGTGTAAGCGTCGGTGCGTGCGGTTACAAATATACGACGATCTGCCTCGAACATTTCTCTATAAATGGTTGCAGCGTGACACATTCGTTTGTTTGAGGTTGTTTATTCAGCATTTGATAGGGCGTAGGAGTTTTGCTTCATATTATATAAAGTGATAATGATCTAATTCTAGATCAACATTGCTAGCCAAATTATAGTGACCGTCTTCTGCGGAAGCCTCCTACACGCGACGGGGTGATGGCCTCTTACGGGGTTCTAAGGTAAGAGGCCATCAACCTTAGGGGGGTTGCATCCCATTCTCCATGATTTCGAGAATATCATCTATACAATTATGTACTTACATAGTCATACCGTGCGTAAGCGCTATCGTTTTAGCCATAGGCGTAGGAACAAGGGGGGCCAGGTGGGCAAGTGCCCACCTACTTTTCGAGGTGGGGGGGGGGGGGGCAACCATGTGTTTTGGCCCACCCACTTTTTACTCGAGGCCCCTCGTCTCGATTTGAGAGGACGTCGTCACCTTCCAGAATAAACAAACTTGGTAAAAATAAGTTCCACGAATCCCCACGCACGGACTCCAAGGGGCCGTGATGGATCCAAGGAGGCCCTCTGTTCATACTTGTCAGTCGAAGCCCCTGAGACTGATGGCCTGAGAGGCCCTAGTGGATCTGAGGAGGCCCCAATATCCACACTGGTCTGGGGAGGCCCCTGACACTGGCGGTCTGGGAGGCCCCTCTATCCACACTAGTCAGAGGTCTGAGACTGGTGGTCTGGGAGGCGCCTCCATCCACACTAGTCAGAATAGGCCCCTGACACTGGCGGTCTAGCCGAGGCCCCCTACTCTCACTAGTCAGAGGAGGCCCCTGTATCCTCAATAGTCAGAAGAGTCCCCTGAGACTGATGGCCTGGGAAGCCCTTATATTCACACTAGGCAGCGGAGGCCCCTGAGACTGATGGTATGAGAGCCCTTTATATTCACACCAGTCAGAAGAGGCCCCCGAGGCTGATGGCTGTGAGGCCCTTCTGTTCATATAACTGGCCACTGGAGGCCCCTGAAACCGGTGGTCTGGGAGGGCCCTCTATCCACACTAGTCAGAAGAGGCCCCTGAGACCGATGGTCTGAGAGGCTCTTATATTCATACTGGTCACAAGAGGCCCCTGAGACTGATAGTCAGAGAGGTCCACTCCTAATGAATCTGAAGGGGCCCTCTATCCACATTTACACTTTTCTAGGGAGGCCCCCGAGACTGATGGTCTGAGAGGCAGGGGCGGATCCAGAAAATCTCCAAGGGAGGGGCCATTAGAAACCAGGAGGCCCCCCCCATAATCCCACCTGTTGGAGGCCCCATCTTCCCACTTGTTGGGCCCCCCCCCCAAAAAAAAAACTGCGTCTATTGAGCTTATCTAGCTGTTCAGGCAACATCTCAACATCTGTGCAGGCTTGGAGGCCCTCTGTGCAGGTTAGGAGGCCCTGTAAAAGTGGTCATCTCTGTGAGTATAAGAGACCTCCAAGTTATGAAAAGCTTTACCAATCTTCTAACAAAGAAGTCTTCTCAGCTAGTCTTCTAAGAAATAACTAAGTGGGTAGGTTAAAAAAAAAACTCATCGGATTTCGGCCACTTTATTTTCAGGAGGCCCCCTTTTCAGCCTTTTAACTTTTTAACTTTTTATTTTATTTTTGAAAAAAATCGGCCAAGGGGGGGGGGCCATGGCCCCCATGGCCCCCCCCTTGTATCCGCGCCTGCTGAGAGGCCCTTTTATTTTATTGTACTGTCCACAGGAGCCCCCCTGAGATTAATGGTCTGAGAGGCTCTTCTATTAATACTAACGAGGTGGCCCCTAGGATTGATGGTCTAACAGGCCCTTCTATTTATACTAGCCAGAGGAGGCCCATGAGACTGATGGTCTGAGAGGCCCTTCTATTCAAACTAGGCAGACGAGGCCCCTGAGAATGTAGTCCGAAGAGCCATGCGGCGGCAACTGGCCGTGGCCATATTTCGGCTCGGTAGGGCCCCACAGAGCTCATGAGAGCACCTCAAGGGCTCCTAAGTAGATACGCTTATCCCCATAAGGGTGCCACGCCGGCTTCTGAAGGCTCCTTGTAGGCATCTAAGGGCCCTTTCCGGCCTCTAACGGCTCCACACCAGTGTTTATGAGCGCCACACAGCGGCGCCTTTGAGGGTCATACTAGTGTCTCTTAGGGCCCTATATCGGTGGCTCTGGGGGCCCCACACCGGCGCCTCTGTGGGCCACCACACCTGGGCATCTCAAGGCTCTAAAGGTACATCTGAAGGACCCACACCGACACCTCTGAGGGCCCCACACCAGTATCTCGGAGCTCTGAAGGCCCCACACTGCACCGGTGACTCTGAGGACTCACCGGCTCCTGAGAGCACCATGTTGATGTCTAACGGCTCCACAAGGCCACTGAAGGCACCACACAAGCTCTCACTGAGCTCTAATGTCCATGTACCGGCCTCTGAGGGATTTAAACCAGCGCATTCATAGCTCAACACCAGCAATTGTAAGGGCTTCATATACTGAAGTATCTGAGGGTTCCACACCGGTGTCTCTAAGGGCCACATACCGGCATCTCTGGGGGCCCCATACTGGCGTCTCCGAGGGTCCACATCTGGCGGGCACCCATCAGCGACTGAAGGTCCCACACTGTCGACTCCGAGAGCCCCATCTGCGTCTGGGAGCACCATGCCGTCTCTAAGAACCACAGCGGCTCCTCCGTACGAAAGATGGGCGTCTGCGTGCCAAATTTGGAGGTCATACTTGAAAGCAGCCAGCAGGACGAGGCAAAAGTTGGAGGCCCCTGACAATAGGAGGTCCCTGGAAAAGGAGGCCCCTTGACAGGGTGGCCCACCCACTTTTCATGACGTTCCTACGCCCGTGGTTTTAGCGTATCCCATCAAGCATCAATTCTGCACATATTGTAAAAAATAGTCTAACCATCACCGGCACAGGGGGGGGGGGTGATGCAACCCCCCTAAGGTTTTTCGCAAATAACTCGCGTAAAAAGCGACCGATCGCGACGAAACTTTTAGTACCTTCGCAATTTTTGATTTCACACCTATCCTAAAAATTTCATGACCCTGACCCAATTGACCTTTGCCCTGTGACCTCTTTTCCGAGACCATGTTTGGCCGGAATCGCGATTCGGCGTATGTCGGTTCGCATTAGCCGCGCGTTTTGAAAGCTTTTCGTGGTTTCAAACGTTCAAACATGTGATTGGATGTTGCTGCCATGCATTAGGGTGGGTGTCAAGGTCACCTGAAGATCAGGTCAGGTCAGTGACCTTTGGTGACCTCGGTTCACTTTTTCGAGTTTTACATGTTTCTAGACTAGTTTTTGGAGCTGATTTCGAATTTAGCAACCATTTGAACATTTCCGAAGTAGTTTTGGTGCCTTCGTAACATGTTACGAAGCTGTCAGAGGCGGTTGACACGTATTACGAATACCCGTCACGACCCCTACCGGTTGACCTTACCTGACCTGACCCGATCTGGTCTAAATGCTTAAAGACATCATCTCTGATCAAAACTAACACGATATTCGTGATCAGCACCCCGGAAAACCCCATAGCAGCCACACTTTACGACTTTCTAACAGGTTCCGATATTCCCGATTTTTGTGTCATTGACCTGACCTGGAAGGTCACCCGATGACCTAGGACCTTAAAATTGGGTATCATTGGCTTCCTCTCGTGACGGGCAACACGTTGGTTTTTTTACGCGAAGCTCTAGCTCCATCAGGGGCCAAACGCGAGGGGGGGAGGTCGTACCAACGCCGCCCTTATGCCGTCGAAGGACTCAAAATGGCCTGTGCCGGCGAGGGTTAAGTCACTCGAGCCTCTAGGTCAGGTAGCTAGTTAGTTTTCGGTAATAGTTCTAATAAATAATTGATCCTCACCCAAATATACAAACTGAGCTATTATTTACGACGCAAACTAGGATACGTTAACAATAAAAGGCCAGATGTAAGCTTGAAATATTCATTACTGACCATTACCAATGTGGTTTCAGCTTGGTAGAAGTATCTCGTGTATTTGATATACAATTTGTATTTTTGTAGTCACTGATTTTTTATAATATAAACTAATGGGGATTCCCCGGATTTTTTCGTCAAAACAGCTTTGGACCTCCTGGGTTCTCCTTGAACCAACAGAGGACCTCCCGTCGTCTCCTCCAACTGGCGTCTCAGCGCCGCCGATCAGCGCGCCATCGTTAATTGGATCATTAAACAACAAAACCCGGACACCGGCTCCATCTGCGGGCCGATGACGCCATCGGCGCTGACGGATGACTCCAGCGCGATGACGGTGTGGGTGCCATGACCGCGCGGGGGGGGGGGGGGAGGGGGGGGGGGAGCTCGGCAGGCGTGGTTCCGCCTTCAGACAGCGAATCATGTTCTGGAATCCCCACCCTGTACCGGCCGCCGACGGTGACTTTGATATTTGATGGTTGAGAAGCTGCGAGAAGAAACCAGTGTCTTGTCAGATGGACTGGCTGGTGTAGGGTACACTGTACAGTCCTACGCCATCAGAGACTGCGTGAGCTTTTGTTGACAGACGCTAGAGATTTATTAGACCTAAAGTATTTTGGGCAGATGAGAAGATGACTCAAGAACCTTCAGAGCTCTTGTAGAATTTTTAGAAGAACCTTCTAATTTTCTAAAAGTTCTGAAGAATAAATTATGAATACCTATAGAACCAGTTCAGCTGGGGCTTTTCGTAAAGCCTTGTGTTTGAGCTTCAATGCTATTGCTAACATTTTACTTCTGTCTAGCGCAACAAAAAACGACTAAACTTGATTTAACTGATCACGAGCAATTTAATTGTTCCGCCTCATGTCCCAAGCATAGTGATGAAATTTTCAAATCAACATCAGAAAACTAGCTGAAAACTTCAGACCCACCAATTTCTACAAAAGTGTACAACGTTATGATACCTCTTTCACGTTTTCTTCGTAACCTTAGACACTGGTCATTGCTGCAAGATATTTCCTATCGAAATTGGTTATATACATATATCGTGGTATAAATTATTAAAAAAAAGTCTTCATAAAATAAATTTCACCCCTACGAATCGAACCAAATGCATGCGACGTAACGCCGAGTTTTTAGATCCCATGCGTGCTCACTATAAGAAGCGAGATAAACGAGAGGTTCATGACTCAGATTCGTGATCATCATGACATCAACGTGAGAAGGATGCGAGGGCCAAGGTCCGTGTCAACTCATTATCGCTAACAGCCGCATACCTTCTCACTTAATACAGGTGATACACATCTCTATATGCTCTCTCAGCGAACCATACCGTGTATAAAGCTCATAATCCGTCCCGGTACTGGCTGCCAGGCTCGTAATCACGGCGGTTACAGCTCCCGTATCGCCGTCACCATGGAACCGCAGACCCATTCGGGCGTCTGTGCCTGCCTCCATTTCGCATTCCGTCCTTCAGGCAGTATCTGGACTGCTCATCGCGGCTTGTCGGGCCCCGAAGCGTGACCGCCCTATGCGCCCGACGGTTTACGGCCGATTCATCGCCGGACCTTCTGCGTTGGCCCGCCCCCCGTGACGCTCTTGTGATCGGCTAGAGCTCCATTTTACCGGCTGACAGGGCCGGCTGCGCTGCGGTGCCGAGGTCGTGGCCCGCCCTGACCTCCGCCACCGGCCTGCCGTGCAGTGGGAGGCGGGCGGGCGTGGTCCCTTCCGTAGCCGGCGGCCCGGCCCAGCCCCCGGTGACGTCACGGATCCTGGTCTGTGACGTCACGGGCAATGGAGCGTAGCGCAATCGGCCGTTACAGGCGGACACAACAACAGTTTACGGTAATTATTCAGGCTGGTCGACGGTGAGCTATTGAGGTTGTTGGACTAATTAGTCGTGGGTAACTTATTGTTCAGAAGACCCCGTAGCCGAAGAACAGAAGACTGTATCGATCGCATTTGCATTCCGATTGAATTCTATGCAAACTGGCAACGATCAATTTCGAATACCTAACCACTACATTCCACCTGCATTTAGTTGTCACCGTTTGCGTGGAATTATCAGCCACTTTCCAAGGAGCCGAGTCCTGACTGACGCTCGTTTATATCACGATCCCCACGCTGTAACTTCATCCATTCGCGCAGCGTCTCACGCCACTCACATTTCTGGGAACCCGGCACAGCAGACCGTCTGGTCAGCATGATCACGACTTGGGTGCCACGTCACGGGCCGACCGTGACTGCGTCACGGCGCGGAACGTCACAACGACCGGTCAGTAGCCGGCCGAAGGCCGCACGTGACACCCATGGTGCCGGACGGTGACGCCCAAAACTGAGCGGAGATCGCCGAACTTCCGGTGGGCGCCGAACCGTCGAGCGAGATCGCTTTTTTATCTGTGTGTGTGTTAGAGGGGGAGGGGGGGGGGAGTATTTTGCTAGCAAGAGCCAAGAAAGTTGAAGGTTTCTGAGCAGTAATTGTCACGCAATTGGAATGTGGATCACTCTTAAATGTATAATACACTCGAATACAATTTACAAGCTGGTAAAGATTGAGCAGCCGAACGATTGTTGAGGTTGTTGAACTGCATATTCTGTTTAAAGGGACACTCCCACATTAACATTAGTTTTGAGTTGAGATAGCCAAATTGGTGGCCATGGCCTGCAAATACCGGTTTGGGCACTCACAACATCGAAAAATGCTTTAATTCGAAGATATGAAATTTCAAACTTGCAGTTTTCGGATTCTAAGGGGCTAATACATTGGAATGCCCCCTTAGAATTTGTGACGTCAGCGGAGATCTAACGATTTTTAAATCTTAGACTAAAACCATCGTTAACACGTGGTGGTATACGCTGCTTTGCGCGCAACGTCTGCCGCACTTTAAGGCTGCCAAATTATTGCTTCCAAATAAAGTCGCTAGTAACAGGGGAGATCCCAAAAGTAAACAAAAGTAAAAGCCTAATATCTTGAAACCAGTGAATATTTTTCGGGGAAATTTGGTAGATATTCGTTTTCGCTCTTTCTGAACCAAGGGACATCACTTTCATGCCAATTCATTAACTTTTTTGAAGGTGGGAGGGTTCCTTTAACCCGGCAGTTGCTGGGGTATTTCGCCACCCACCGTTTGCTGGGGGGGGGGGGGCGTTAAACGCCCCCAGCCGATTACTCGAGAACCAATAGGCGCAGCGAAACGCACGAGGCGGCAAACGAAAGAACGCGACGAGACGCTTCAGATGAATACTTTTAAGTTGAATTTTGAGGTCACAGGTCGGGTCAAGGTCAGGTCAAACACCTGAAATCGGGCTGACAGTAGCATGGACTTCAGGACTTCGCAATGGGCGCCTCTCGTCATAAACTCTGTCAAAACGGTGCACTAATCCATCATATAAGGCCTACAAGAGTGTCAGCTCCATGTAGAGGTCAGTCAAGCATAGGCCAGGGTCAAGGTCAGGTCAACCGGGTAGGCACACATCCCCGAAAATCAAAACTGATATTTGCAGCCTGTGACACATGTTTTATGGGTAATTTGGGGCGTAGAACACGATGGTGACATTCATTTTATCATATGTGTACGTATTTCGCTCAAAAAGTTCAATTTAAGAAATGCATGTATCATGGTTGTGAAGTATAGTCACGAGAAATTGCCAAGATTCAGTTCAAGATTTTGGAAAATGTGGAACGATAATCAATAATCGAAGATGGCCATTTGATTGTTCATTGTATTGGCAGTCTAATGGCGTTTACGGCATGTCTGTATGTCTATTCTGTGATTTTATGATTTTTTGAACATATGCCGTTTTTGTCGAAAACTCGGAAATCATGACGTCACTAAAACCTCGATATCTCAAAAATTTCCGACCGATTTTTTTGAAACTTTGTCACAATAAACTGCAATCAATTTCCTACAGGTAACCAAAATTTGGCGCGCCTGTGGCGCGCCGTTTTTATGCTATGGCCCGGCGAAAAAAGTGGGGGCGTTTAACGCCCCCCCCCCCCAGCAACTCGCGGGTTAATAAGTTTGTTTGCTTCTTATGGTGGGTATTGGAAACTATCTGTCGTTATCTTGCATGCTCGATAGTGTAGGTGTTCTTGTATTACCTTGCAATTTATTACGTAAGATGTAAAAGTTGCATAAGCGTTAGCAGTTACGTAACTTTTAGGCCGGGGGGATCCAGGGCGTCGCAAGTCCATCTACGACACGTCGCAAGTTACGACACATGTCCCGTCGCAAGTTGTGTCGTAGCGAAAAAGGAGGGATGTTGAGGAAAGAGGGGTTTGTCGGAGGATACGACAGAACGTAGCTGCGACAAGGTTTAAATACCCGCTTTACTCGAGAATTTAAAAGGCTACACGATCAGCTGATCCCGTAGTAAGCGTCAGTAAGGTCGAAAACTCTATCAAGCATGAAGGAACATTCACCCTTCTGGTTTGCGAGCTTATGAGACAGCCAGTTCAAGCATGTTCTCTGATTCTGAAGTTTTGTCTCAACTGGGTGACTTGTGGTTGCTAACGCTCACGTGAGTTGCCATGAATTTTGGGATCGATCACAGGAGATTCGTGGCGCTATAGGGCATCTAGAAGCGATCTCTAGAAGAAATGAGTTAAGAGAGTATGAGGTCACAGAGAGTTAGTAGAGTTGGAGATTGAGGTCACAATTGGAAGTTACAGAGGTCATCTGGGACACTTCAGGTCACGGAGGTCAACTTGGGGTCATCACAGAGCTCAATTGGAGACCACGGAAGTAATCTGAGACACGTCAGGTCACAGAAGGCAGCTTGAGGGCACGTCAGGTTACAGAGGTCAACTCGGGGTCATCACAGAGCTCAATTGGGGGTCATCTGGGACACGCCAGGTCACAGAGGTCAGCTTGAGGTCATCAAAGAGCTCAATTGGAGGTCACGGAGGTCATCTGGGACACGTCAAGTCACAGAGGTCAACTTGGGGTCATCACAGAGCTCAATTGAAGGTCATGGCGGTTATCTGGGGCACATCAGGTCAGATAGGTCAGCTTGGAGTCATCAGAGGGGTCACTTAGAGGTTACAGAGGTCATATGGGACACGTCAGGTCACAGAGGTCAACTTGAGGTCATCACAGAGCTCCAT
This sequence comes from Amphibalanus amphitrite, assembly GCF_019059575.1. Lineage (NCBI taxonomy): Eukaryota > Metazoa > Arthropoda > Thecostraca > Balanomorpha > Balanidae > Amphibalanus > Amphibalanus amphitrite. The sequence goes on along the minus strand of NW_024883046.1, from coordinate 99,111 downwards.
TGGAGGTCACGGAGGTCATCTGGGACACGTCAGGTTACAGAGGTCAACTTGGGGTCATCACAGAGCTCAATTGGAGGTCATCTGGGACACGTCAGGTCACAGAGGTCAACTTGGGGTCACCACAGAGCTCTATTTGAGATCACGCAGGTCATCTGTGACACGTCAGGCTACAGAGGTCAACTTGGGGTCATCACAGAGCTCAACTGGAGGTCATCTGGGACACATCAGGTGACAGAGGTCAGCTTGGAGTCATCAGAGAGCTCAATTGGAGGTCACGGAGGTCATCTGGGACACTTCAGGTAACAGAGGTCAACTTGGGGTCATCACAGAGCTATATTGGAGGTCATGGGGGTCATCAAGGGACACGTCAGGTCACAGAGGTCAACTTGGGGTCATCACAGAGCTCTATTGGAGGTCACGGAGGTCATCTGGGACACGTCAGGTTACAGAGGTCAACTTGGGGTCATCACAAAGCTCAATTGGAGGTCATCTGGGACACGTCAGGTCACAGAGGTCAACTTGGGGTCATCACAGAGATCAATTCGAGGTCATGGGGGTCATCTGGGACACATCGTTTTTAGAATTTGGAGAATCTTTTGGGGGATGCCCCTCGCAACGTCCAAGACCGCCTTTCTGGATTCGCCAGTAGTTGCTGGAATGGTGTTAGGCTACTATATATCCCTGAATACCCCAATAAATGTGAATATAACATATTATGCACCATGTTCAACACTCTCGCTGGCGCGGATTGAGGCCTCATAGACGAACCGTTGGTTTTTGCTTTATAACTCGCGTTAGCGGCAACGGATTGCAACGAAATTTTCAGGATCTCAAGTTTCAACAATTTTCCACGTACCATGCAAATTTCATGACCATGACCCCAATGACCTGTGACCTGTGACCTCTCCCTCAAGGCCATATCAACTTCCGACACAACTTACGACTGCTATTTCAAATTCGTAAGTTGTGTCGCAAATCAGGCACTTTGCGATAGACTTTACTTCTTAAGTAACGCTACTCATCAATTGATCCCTCCAAAAACGACTTACTACACAACTTGCGACACGTCGCAGCTGCGACGAGGCTTACGACGCTCTGGATCCCCCCAGCCTTAATTTATGAAAGGGCCATGAAGCGAATATACCTGCAAAAATCGGAACGAGGCCCGACATTTTATTGTTGATTGTCTGATGCATTTCCGTGACCTCGCACGCTCTGCTGGCTTGCATGAAAGCTTGCATGAGTGTTTTACTTTAAAATCATGGTAGCATGGAAGCAGAGCTGGCTGCAACCTCAATAAAGTACTTTGAATCACGTCTTCACTCGCTGCGAGGTATAACAAAGCAAAAACCAGGAAAGACGGAACCCGTCTACCGCCCAAGTACCGTGTTTAGTATGCTCTCATTTTACCTGCCGGATGAGTCAATCAGCTGCTGAGCAGAAAATCATAGCATAAAACCACGTTATTGCCTTGCAACCCGATTGCGTGTCTTACAATCAGTGAAGCATATGCATTATTCAGACACCTGACAGTTCAAGGTTGTGTTCATGGCAGAAACTGTTTTGTGTAATATTCTGAGAACGGCGAAACCGATATATCTGCACTAACAAGAGACTGCACCTATATATGTAGATGAAAATATTTTATAAGGCTAGCCATGCAACACCATAAAGTGGGCAATCTTTCGCATACGTTTATCGCCTAGCTTTTGTTCCTATGTATGTGCAGCGTGCTTGATAGCATACCTACAAACTATCCTCTAACTACAAAGTCAGCTTTATGTGATTTTGCAGCATCCTTATTCCTTGCTGTCAAGCTGTGAGAGATCATCTGTCACCAGCCCTTACACATGTGGTTAGCCCAAATGCATTATACACGCCGTTTAGGAGCTCAAGTAGCGCGAACACATTAGGCCCCGAATTAAGTGTTTTGAGTCATTGGACCACATCGCTCACGACCCTGATGCCTTCCGTGAATACCAAATGACCCTCTTCCGACAGCACAAAAACCACAGCGCTGAGGCCACGCCTTTTTACGCTCCAAGGAGTACTACTCGGTATTTTTTTTTTTTTTTTTGTTACATAACCTTATCATGAACGCGTGAGACTGAAGGGATCCTGCCATGACATTTTTTGTTTGAGACCCTTCCGTTCAAACTGATCATCTCTGGGTCATATGATGATAAAAAATGGAATTTTGGTAAGGGGTGGGGGTGGGGGATGGGGGAGACACTGGGAGGGAATGACTACCCGATGGCGCTTTGCTGAGACTAAGCGCCGAGACTAAGCGGTGGCCACTGCCTGAGAGACTGGCAGTGGCCACCGAGTTGCGCTAACGGCCACCGCCTAAAAGTTGATTCGAAGTGAGCTTTTCGGTCCCCCACTTCTATCCTTGTTACTGACATTAATCTAGCCCGGGGCCCAGGCTGATACACCGGCGCATATCATCAGGGAAGTGGTCAAGAGGGTCCTGGATATAAAAAAACATAAATGTCTATGACACACGCGCACATCCGCATTGTGCACCCACCCCTAACCCGTCAGCGTCACCTCCCTCGTCACTCAACCTTCCCCGGTCCCCACCCACAATCCACCTTGGACCCGGTCCCGAATCCCGGGTCTTACTGCACGCCGTGCAGAGGGCGTGGCAGCCGCGGGCCGGCGCCGGCGCTGCTTAGCGCACGTCGAGCGGACCACACCCTCCCTCCGCTCCCCTCCCCAGTGACTGCCGGAGCTGCGTGCAGGCACCGCCCGAGGGCAAATCTGGGGAACGACCCGGAACCTCGCGACTGCGGACGCGGGCGGCGCCCCGCGGCGCGGCGGGGGCGGCGCGGTGGTGCGGGGCGCCAGGTGGTGCGTCATGATTCGAGAAACAGCGCTCATAGGGGAGAAGTGTTAGATGGAGTTGGTGGGGTCCCGGATCAGGGAAGGTGTAACGTCTTTCACGTGGATTTAGATTGCACGTTTTACGGATAAAATCAACCACTGAAAATTAGACTGCGTACGACATTATCTGCTGTAGCAAAATATGCACATTGAGATTGGTTACATAGGTAATAGCTTTTACATCTAACAACACATTCGATATCTCAAGCAGAAATGCACTTTCAGTTTTGTAACCTTTTTCTATCGGTTCATAAACCTACGTTGATGCAACATCTCATATATTGCTTTCTCCTTTTCGTTTGTTCTGCACTGAAAACAATTTAACCCAAGGCCCGCGAGTAAACCGGTGTTTTGCGGGTACCCCTATCCGCAACCATTTTTAACCACCGTCCCAGGAGTACAGTAAGGTCCCATTGCAGTGTAGACGTCCCTGCTCTCAGTGGACTTGTTCGCTGACAGCGGTTATATCCGCTCAGAGCAAGTACGACTACACCGCAATGGGACCTAGCACTACTCCTGGGAGGGTGGTTAAAAATGGTTGCGGATAGGGGTACCCGTAAAACACCGGTTTACTCGCCAGCCTTGGGTTAAATTGTTTTCAGTGTGCATGAATGTCAAATTGCAAGTGGCGCTGCATCATAAAGATTAAATATATCAATAAAGAGCGATTGATTCCTTCACCAAAGTAGAATCAACTTTTACCATTCTTATATCATTTTACGATTTTTCTTCTAGTTACCTACCGAAATCAAAGCGTCTGCTTTGTTGGCTAGGAAAGACGTTAATTTGTAGTATGTGTGTATGTATAACTATGTCAACATGTCATGCAAGGCAGAATAAATTTGTGAAAAAGTACCCGCACTATATTCGAACGAAACCGAAAAACGTACTAGACTCTAGGTAAAATGTGTCATATCACCCTTGAAAAAAGTAAATAACACTAAACGTTGGGTGGTTTTGGTGTATCTTACATCATATACGAATTAGAAATCAAAGTATAAACTTGTCTTTGCAAGTACGGTTAAAATGAAGTGATTGACGCAAATTAAGCATGGAGATGAATTGAAAATGAACGGTCATCTAATTTGATGCCTTGGTAACATGCCTACCTATACATACATACAGTGCTCCCTTAGCTCTCTGACGAGAATTCTTGCACTCAAAATATGATAAGAATTCGTTTTATACTTCTTAATTAACATTGAGCGAATTGACATAATAGAAATACTTGATATACATTTTACAGAATAAACGTACAATTTCCGGTTCTATAAGTGCATTTTTGATCACATGATTTCACCAACCACTAGTTATTTACAGGCATATCATGTTATAATGCAGTGAAGGCTGGGAAAGCAATTCTAGCCCATTGTTGTGACCTTTTCCTAAGACGAGCGCAACTAATAGCCCATTTGTATTTTCTTTATGCTTGACTTCCTACCTCAAGGTCTCGTCTGCTCACAGTGGAAGTGCCGGCGCGGGACACGATAACCCTGGCCCCCCAGTGACGGAAATTCGATCAGGGGCGCCATCGGGTGTCTACTGTCTGCGGTTAGAGGCGTTCTGCCGGGGCGGCATGACTGGCCCCTGCTGGAGCGGGGCTGCAGGCACTGCCCGCTGGCGAGGGGCCACTCGCTGGGGATGAATGTGGGAGAGAGCCGGCCCCGAGTCCGGCGGGGCTCCCACAGGGGGCTGACATGACTTCAATTACCATCCGTGCTGAGTGGGCAGATATTGCGCTTATAAAAGAGGTGAATTTCGAATGTTTTGGGTTAGCCTAGAAATAAATGCTCTCTTTTTGACGTGTTGCTTTCGGGTATGTATGTACGAGTATGCTCCATATGGCAGACTAGCATTGAATAGAATATATAACATTTGGATACTCGGAAGTTCCGAGAAGCTCTCCAGACACTAAGCAACACTGAGAAACTTAGTGCTCTCTTCCGGTCTGCTTTGTCTCCCTTGCAGCTTGGGTATAGATATGTTGTGCTTGTTGCAGACATGATGTTACAGATATGATGACAGATATGATGCATTCAACGGCTTTCTTTGGAGGACAATGACACCAGCCAGCACGCCAAAGCAGGAGAATGTTTTCACCGCTGTTTGTTTGTAATTTTCATTGTTGCCAGTAGTCTAAAGCTGAAGCAGTCTACGGTACCTTGTCAGCAGCTACTGGTATTGAAAACCGGCCGGAGGTGACAGTCAGGGCCATGCCGCAAGCCCCATTCTATTGCAGTGAAATCCAAGGACCTGTTGTTAAGCATTACAACTCGGCGCGTGCGATCAGATAGGGTGCTGATTGCTGGCAAATCGTGATCTGTTATTCTGGTAAGTCTGGAAAAGATTAGCAGATCTATACTGTAAGGCGTTGACTATTTCCAAATTTAGAGGAAAGGATTGTTTTGTTTATGAATGAATATGCATTGCTGTAGGAGCTTTGATAAATATTCCGTGAGCTACAGTTTTCAAACGAGCGCAACGGCACAAGTGTCCATTGGAGAACGTTTCATATAATGCGGCGTAGAAATTGTTCGCTCCTTCCAATGATGTCTCATGTCACTCGAGCATTTTTACAAAAGATAAAAATAGCGTTCCGCGATTTGTGTGACCTTGAGCACCTAACTTCCGACACGGAACATTTATCACTTTTGAGCGCGACTTGTGGCGCAGAGGGGACAGATGGCGCGTCAGGAACGCCTCCGGCGCGTCACGGCTGGCTGCGTTCGTCTATGGCCGCGCTGCGTCCACTGCAGGGGCGACGGATTGGCCGGGGCGTGGGCCTATTAATTACATGGCGGCGCCGGTCTCAGAGCCACGCCGCCGATTACCGTCAAGGTGAAGGGCAGCGGAGCTGAAAAGGCCTCGCGAATATCCGACCTATCACAAGGTGGCCGCTTTTATCCAAAGCAATTTGAGGGACATATCGAGATCAGATCTGAGATAGGTCATTGACGGGTGTTAGCTAGCCCTGTCACGATGACAGCACAGATTGTGCTTCAGTTTTTTTCCAACCATTACAAATTTGTTAATTTTAAAATAATGAACGTAATGATATAACCTAAAAGTGTCTTTCCAGCATGTCAGTCTATTATCCTTCTAAGGCTGGTTCCCTCATTGCACTTGGACCACTCAGCATAATGTTGGGCTTCTGGAAATGGGTTCGGGCTGGAAATGGTTTCGGGCTGTTTCGGGCTGAAATAGTTCAAAGCTGAATAGGCCAGGCATTTTGCAAAATGCCTGAGTTTCCATTTTGTTGACTACAGGCATTGGCCATCAACGTTCCACTGTGCCTGAGCCTAAACACATTCCACGGTCACGAATACCTACAGGGTGTCACGAAATTGTTGCGGGATGTTGTACTTGTGTCCCAAAATTGATTGCAGCGTATAGTTGCGTCAGTGTTCTCCATCACCTCGCTGACAAGTTATCAGCGGCGTGGTCTTTCCCTGCGGCACCTGAAAAAGCTCAAAGACGCCTCTGTAGCCCATCATGCCTCAAACGAGAATCCCCAGTGGATGCTTCACCATCTCGACGGTGCAGCGCCTCCGGAGATGCTGTTGGCCCAGAACTGGTTGTTGGGGACTGTCAATGTCTTAGAAGAGCTCTAATATCGCCTCATCACTGAAAAAGTCTGAATGTCTAGTCCTGAATGGTCCATATTTGGTGGGTCTTGGTTAAATCCAGCTGCATCACTTCTGGCTGACGGTAAGTCAGCGTTGCAACCTGAGGTTGAGCGGCTTCAGCTTCAGGGTAAAGTCTTCAGATACCGGGGCATGGCCGAGTTAGATGCCGAGTGCCAGCTGGACCAGGTGCCCTGGTGCCGGACCCGTTAAAATTACATCCATTCAGCACTCAGGAGGGACATGGGAGGGACAACATAACAAACCGTGCCAATCGTGCATCAATTTCGTGACACTGTATACCAACGCCTTGCGTCAATTCCGTCGAGATGGAGCCACCACTGAATGGACTTGAGCCACCGTCTCCGTACCTTTCATATATACGGAGTTGTAGCCGTGTGTATAAAAGCTGCGATGTCCAGTACCTATTCTGCCCCGGTGGGCTACTGTTCCGGCAGAGACGATTGATAATGTAAACGTGTAACAGTCAAATTTTTGTAAATAAAAAAACATTCTTTTCTGATCAATATCCACCCATAGTATTTTCAAAAAGCCACCAAGGGCTCTTAGAAACAGTGCAATCATTGTACCGAGCGCATGTTTACCAACGAAACCACGCCCGGTGCTCGTCACCCGACGGCCGCTGGGGCTCACTGACCTGAACTCGGCGGCGCTACCCGGAGAACGCAGTGTCCTCTCACTTGGTGCGCATTGACAGCGCTTAACTTTTGTAATCGGCAGTTACAAATGATGCTTACCCATACATCTTCGCTAGTGTGGGTTTGATGTCAGGCATTTTGGAAAATGCCTGAGAAAACAATTTCAGGCAGTTTGCAAAATGCCTGGTGGGTCAGGCAGTTTGCAAACTGCCTAGGCATTTTGCAAAATGCCCGAATTTTCACTTTGCCTGTAACATATATGTAGAAAACCGATAGGTCCCGCGAGGGCTAGAATTAGATGCTTTTCGTGCAAAAGTCGCATTTTACCTTTCAAATCTGCTTTCATAATATACTATATACGTACTAAAGGCATTCCTCGGTTGCATGAGCTGTGCCTTGCGATACTGTTCGACCAAATGGAACACGTCAGCACCAAACCAATCACCGTGAGGCGGAAGCCAAGGTCGGACATACGGGGCGGGCCGCGTATAAAAGCGCCGGACGGCGGGTGGATATCACACACTCACTGATCTACTCTCCCAGCAGTCGGAGGAACTACAAGCCGCAGAGATGAACGCCAAGCTTGCGGTAAGTTTTGGAAAAAATATTTTTTTTTTGCTCTGACTGTTAAAACATGTTGCGATTTCATTTTCACAGCACTCATCGAGAAGGGTCAGGCACATGTAACTTTAAAGCTTATCAGTTGCTATAACACCGCTTAGGCATAAAAACAAGGAACATGAGTGAAAGCCTGCTGTTCTTACATCCTGGCAAAGAATGACACGCGTACGATTTTTCCTGATGAATGTTTTCTTCTTTGCAGCTGCTGTGTCTGGCTGCCCTGGTGGCTGTTGTCTCTGCTAGCGGACACGGATACGGATACGGATACTCCGGATACCGCTCCGCCCCAGCCTACTACGGTGGATACCGTCGTGCCGGATACGGCTACGGCAGCTACGGCAGCTATGGCCCCCGTAGCTATGGCTACCACGGCCGCCACCGCCGCTCTCTGGGCTACAACTCCTACGGATACGGATACGCTCCTCGCAGCTACGGATACGGACACACCGGATACGGATACGCTCCCCGTAGCTACGGATACGCCTCCCGCTCGTACGGATACGCACCCCGGTCTTACGGATATGGATACCGCTCCGGCTATTACCACTAAGTTTTGTGTTCGCCATGCATGTGTGTCTTTGCCATTTTGATTCATCTCTCGCTCAATAAAAAATTGCATTTCATCTCCTATTGTTTTGTCTTTTTGCACCGAAGGGAGAGCTGTGCTTATGCACACGCAGACTTGACTTTTTTTAAGTGGAATCCTTATGCATATCTATGATTGCTTTACTGAAATGACAACATTTAGGAAAATGCAAAAAGGAAAGTGGTATAATAGCCGTTTCCACGACGGCCTTCCAGTACACACTTGGTGTAGATTAGGTGCATATTTGGTCAAATAAGGTTCATTGTGGTTCTTGAAAGTTGTCCGTTTGGGTTGCACAGATGCTTCTAGACATTATTATTCGAATTATCAGATATTATTTTCGATTAAAATCCTGAAAAATTCATGAAATGAATGTATTTGTAATAAAAGAGATTAACTGCAGATTTCGTGGGATTGGGTGCATTTGCCAGATGCCCGTCGTGAGCCCGGCTAATATTATATCCTTATTGAATTAATTTAAAAGGTAAAATTATATAATTGGAAGTAGCACCTGCACTCACACATTGCACCTTCAAGGCATGTCAAGATGTCCAAAAGTCAAGTCATACGAGTATGCAAACAAATGGCTGTCAGACATTTATCAACAACATTTGCTGAACTACGGTAGAACAAAGATGATTTTTTTGCGGTGTCCAGCCCTTCAGCATACATAGATTGATTGACAGCGGAATGGATAGCTTACGACAGAACCTTTACCGGCCAATTAACTGCACTGGATTTAGGACAAATTTTAACTTGCACTCTACGCTTAACCCTCGCCCTTAATGGTATTTTGCCAGCCTCGAACGTAAAAGGGGCTTATTTTGGGGGAGGGGGTCCGTTGGACCCTTCTTGCTGTTTGGCCCCTGATCGAGTTAGAAGTTTGCAAAAAAAAACCGAGCGTGTTGCCCGTGACGAGAGGAAGCCGATGATGCACAATTTTAGGGTCCTAGGTCATTGGGTGATATTTCAGGTCAGGTCAATGACACAAATGTCGGGAAAATCGGGACCTGTTAGAAAGTCGTAAAGTGTGGCTGCTGTTTTTTTCTAGTTGTAATCACATAGGGTAGTGTGGGGTAATTTGAACATATTTTTACGTCTTCTCCGTTGTACCAAATTCCAGTTCAACACACAGAAAAATATTAACACCGTTAGCGGTGTAATTGCACAGTACATATCTGAGCACTTGAGGAAAGTTAATTTAGTCCCTTCCCCGCTTAAATTACTCGCGCTTCTAAATGAACACCAGGAAGAAGGTAATAGAACACTGTTAGGAGGGTTGGGTGTTTTGCTACATGTAGTAAAACACCCAACCCTCCTAACAGTGTTCTATTACCTTCTTCCTGGTGTTCATTTAGAAGCGCGAGTAATTTAAGCGGGGAAGGGACTAAATCAACTTTCCTCAAGTGCTCAGATATGTACTGTGCAATTACACCGCTAACGGTGTCAATATTTTTCTGTGTGAACCCTGGATGAAGAAAAACTGCTTCAGTAGCGCAAGTGTCACTTGCTTTCACCATGCAAGCCCGATAGGCGTTATCACAAGTGTATTCGCGGCCATTGGGGCGACGTAAGAAAAGAAGAAAACAACTGGCCCCAAGAACTTTAAATTATCAAATAGCATGCACCTTTTCCTTGATATGTAGAGAATTTATCATTAATTGTTAGAGAAGATTGCATTTAAAATCTTCCATTTATGCTTTTTTCATCGTTTGCACAATATGTTCTTTTACAAAGCTAGAAACACTAATTAGAAATAGTTCCCGCATCATCAAGAACAATAGGGAAGGCTTGAAGTGAATACAATAATCTAAACGGTTTTGTAATCCATGAGAAGACACTTCTAAAATTGCCAGTAGAAATATTAAAGGCAAAAGTTCAACTTTTTCACAAGACGGATGGCTATTAACCTATTCAACGTGTGACAACCCAGCCGGTATTTCGTCGCCTACAGCCCAGCTTTCCCTAGTGACCGATAGAGGCGCTGCTATCGATGTCCGCCCATGCCGCCTAACGCTCATTTTTGGACGAGCCGAGCATACCTTGAATAGTATAGCCTCACTTCTCCACCAAGTCACGGTGTGTTCAAATTGCCCAACCGTGGGGTAATTTGAACATACTGCCTTTACCTGTCATAAAAACGATAGTCTCGCCAGCACCGATGTTGTTTGACCCATAAACAAATAGGGAGAACAATTCTAAACATACCTTCACTTGAAAAATCTACACAACAGCAAAAATAACAGTTGCAGAGTATCAATATCTGCACGCTGCACACCGGTCAGTTGACAGAATTCGCCCCTCTTCAATTAACAGAACGTCTATCATTTTTGTTCGATAACAACTCTCCCAACCGTACCACATCTGTTAAAGTGGTGCCAATCGAAACCTGGACATTTGGAGTGCTGATTTTGTCCAATGTCCAATTCGGAATTGTTTGGACAAAGGTAGCAGACTGGACAATATTGGACGATGGCTTGCTACACTTCAGCGCTTTTTATAAAGTAATCGTGCATAGCATTGATTGGCGAATGGAAAGCTTGTTAAGATCTCAATATAATGAACACTTTTCGGCTGGTAAAATTACATGATAAGCAATATAAATGACGGTTTTGAGTGTTGATAGCTGCATAATTTTCGGACATATTCGGACAAATAGTTTACTTTAACATTTTTGGACGGAAAATCAACAAAAATGCCGGACATTAGACGGATATTAGACGTAAATTTTCTAGAACTGGCATCACTTATCAGCTACTGCCTTGGGTCGAAAATATTGGCAAAAAAAAAAAACTGGGAGCGTTGTTTTTTCGGAGCTATCCCTGTCTTCATTCAAATTCTCACACTATGTTCAAATTACCCCACGCTAAAAGTTATTTTGCCATTTTAAAAAACAGGGTTCAAAAGCAAATTTCTTGGATTGACGGAGCTGATTAGGTCATTATACAACAAAAGCCGTTGCGTATTAGGCGCTAGCAATGCAAGATTTTGCGCTGCAATGAAGTTGCAATGACGTGTTGTTAGGTGTTTTTATTTGCGAAATTGATGTTTTACACTGTGCGTCAACATCTTCATTCCCTGAAACTTAAAACCCCGTTCATATGATAGCCCTTTTAGTTACGATAATTTCTCTCATTGGTCTTATTGTCATGCCACTTATGGATTTTCTGTAATTTTCTGTTATTCACACTATGTTCAAATTGCCCCACATGTTCAAATTACCCCACCCTACCCTATGATGTCGTCATGCATTTAGGCCAGGTCGGGTAAGGTCAGGTCAGGTCAAGCAGTAGGGGTCCTGCCGGATAATCGTAATACGTGTCAACCGCCTCTGAAAGCTTCGTAACATGTTACGAATGCACCAAAACTACTTCGTAAATGTTCAAATGGTTGCTAAATTCGAACTCAGCTAAAAAACTAGCCTAGAAGCATGTAAAACTCGAAAAAGTTAACTGAGGTCATCAAAGGTCAGTGACCTGACCTGACCTTCAGGTGACCTTGACACCCACCCTAATGCGTGGGACTAACATCACATCACATGTTTGAACGCTTGAGACCATGAAATGATTGCCAACGCGCGGCTAATGCGAGCCGACATACGCCGAATCGCGATCTGGCCAAACATGGTCTCGAAAAGTAGGTCAGAGGTTAAAGGTCATTGGGGTCAGGGTCATCAAATTTTCAGGATAGATGTAAAATTGATCAGCTTGAGGGTACTGAAAGTTTCGTCGCGATCGGCCGCTTTTTACGCGAGTTATTTGCGAAAAACCGAGGGGGTCTGTTCGATCCCCTGTACGGGCAAGGGTTAACCCGCGCACCGACGGGGGTCTGCGCCAACTTAGTACCGACGGGGGGGGGGGGGGCGGATGACCGCCCCCCCCAGAGATCTCGAGAACGAAGCAAGATAGCGACAAGCGGTAAACGGCATCGGATACGCACGGTCAAGATCTACAATTTTTACTAAGGTCATTTTCAGGTCAGGTCAAAGATGACGTCACAGGGGTCGAAAAAGTCAAAATGGCGGCGCTAAATATGGAGAGAGTTTTTCTCGAATAACTTTCGAATTAGTCAAGCTAGGAACAAACTAAGGGCATCATCGTGATCCTCTCGTCAATCCGCATCGAATGATATATATGTTGACCTCGAAAGGTCAAGGTCAAAGGTTGACCTCAGGTCACGTGACCTCGAGGTCATCATGTATATCATTCGATGCGTCTTGACGAGCTGAACACAATGAGACCATCCACGCGTCTGTATCTTGTTCCTGTACGGAGTTATTGGCCAAAAACCTTTGGTGACCTTTGATGACGTCACATGACCTCACAGCTGCCCAACAGCAAAACAGACCTCAAGGTAGTGAAGGTTGATCGTATATGAAGTCATGTATGGTATATGGGGCCATTCCGACCCGTTTTAGTGGTAAAAACAGGGAGTTGATTTTTCCCCCATTGACTTATAATGGGGAGGTCGCGAAATTGACCTGACCTTAGGTCACCGATATCAAAATTCCGAGATATACAAATTGTAGCTACTAATGACCTAATAACATCCTGCGACTTTCAAAGGCCTCCGACATCTACTGTAGCTCTGGCACGGTGACAAAGTTGCAAAAAAGTGACTTGAGGTTGGGTCATTCAAAGTGACCTGGTGACCTGACCTTGAAAGGTAGGAGGTTCAAACTTGCACACCATGTGTAAAATTGATAAGGGAATAGTCATACCAAATTTCGCGGCGCTACGCGCCGCGGTTTTCCCGCTATTCGCGAAAAACCTCAGGGGGGGGGGCGGATATCCGCCCCCCCCGTCGGTGCGCGGGTTAAATGATGAAACATTCAACGTATATCATCGATAAAAGCACAGCGTTGAGAAAATGGTAACACAAAGTTGTGTGATAAAGTTACTTGGAGTTACCGAAAAATACGGAGGGATTTAAATTGCGTACATATTGCTAATCATAAACCCTAGAAATCCCAGAAATCCCACAAACGATAGATTACACAGTGTGATTTAGTGGCGTGGCCTACTCTTGTTAGTGTTTCATGCTCGGTGCCTTCCGTACAACACATTTTCCGTAGGGCTATACCAAAACACTCCAGATACGGAGCCGTGCGCTGCCTCACTTCTGCCACTGCCGTGCGGCAGATCTCTGGTCGCATGCCCCGAACAGCACCCTTAACTGACTCATTCATCTCATTCATGGTTTTCCTTTTCATTCAGTACCTACACGTGAACCTTGAAATATCTCAAAATTGAGCTCTAGGGCTTAAAATTGGGATAACGCGCGGTTCAGGAGTGAGGAGTCCATAGCCAGCTGAGAGATCAGACTAGAGCAGCGGCTCCCCCCCGAAGCGCGTCGTAGTCACTAAGCCAGTAACGGGCTACGGGGGCTGTTTGTGCGCCGCTGCTCCGTCCTGCTGCGTCCTCTGCCTCGCAGGAGCCGCGTTTACATAGGGCTCGTTGCCAGATAGCGGAATTCCGATACCGATACATTTTTTCCACTAACGAGACATTTCGGGTACATTCCGCTAGACCTATCCGGCCTTCTGGCCGGATAGGTCGTCAGAACTAGCGGAATGTACCCGAAATGTCTTGTTAGTGGTCAGTGGAATAAATATCTCGGTAACGGAATTCCACCATCTGGCAATGAGCCCTATGTAAACGGGGCTAGTCTCTTCTTCAGCGGCGTCCAAAGCCTGAAAAGCACTGCTGTGTGCCACTGGGCGTTCATTGTCTCACTCCCGCCCTCTTTATTCTCAAAACAAAATATTCACAATCTCGTGTCCTCCCAGATGTCCTTTTGGCCTGCTCTCGGCCATGCTAGCGGTCTTGTTCAGGTTTGCTACGCTTCCCTTTATTGAAAATGTCTACACACATAGATCAACACAATATCAAAATTACACTAACTGATGGTGCTTTATAGGCGTTTTAAAAGCTCCTTAACCCGCGCCCCACTGGGGTCTGCGTATAACACGCCCTACTGGGGGGGGGGCCTCTCCATAGCCCCCTTCCTAACTCCGAAACTACTGGGCCGATCGTAAAAAATCAAACGGCGTCTGATAGCCCTCGAAACACTGTCGCGCGAAACCTAATTTCATTTACCTCGAGGTCACCGATGACGTCACAGGTCAGGTCAAAGTAAAAATTATTAGCATTTCGGCTTGTTCACATTTTGGGCTCTGACCGCCGTCTTACAAGTCAGATCAGGCTCATTTTTGGTGTACACACTCGTGAACAGATGCTCTAGATACCTTGAGGGTACAAAACTTGTACTTTGATTTTCAGGTCAGGGTCAGGTCATCACAGGTCACGGAAATATTATATCATGCGTCGGTCACGTGACGCATGTTTTATGGTCAAGTTAGGCCATATATTTCGAATTTGATGTCGTCTGTGTCATTCGAGGTCATTTTGAGTCGAATTTAGCTTAGGTCAAGTCACTTTCAGTTCACAAATGGTCAAATTTTGAAGTTTAATGTTTCCAACAAAAAAGGTGTCTATTGGATGCAGTTTGAGCTCCAGAACACGATGGTGCTATTTATTTTGGTGTACGATGTCAAAAACGTACTGAAAAATGGATTTGAAAAATTATTAATTGTGAAATTTTTGCAATAATGCGTATAACTTGGCCATTTTTGAAGATATTTAGCTAAAACTTGCTAGAGTTAGTCATAAGCAAGCGTTCTGTCACATATATTCCGGTTTTTCCGAAAAATTAAAAACTTTATGAAAAAAATAAAAATATAAATTTGGAATATTATTATAAAAGTTTCAAAATCAACAAAATTTGACAATCCGAGATAGCAGTTTGATAGCGCAGTCAATTCTGAGTCCTTTCATGTAAATAAATTGGATCTAGCTTAAAAACTGAGCTCTTGGAAGCGATTGTCGTGGTTCAATATTTTGCGTCGAAATCGGCCGAACATGACGTCACTCTGACGTCATTTCCGGCCGACCTATGGTAGCTACGAAGTTAAAATTTTAACACAAGGTGTCAAATTGATGCAGCCGAAGGTACTGAAAGTTTGGCGTCGATATGTCAAGTGGTTGGGAAGTCATTGCAGAAAAATGGGAGGGGGGGGGGCTATGAATAGCCCCCCCCCCCCCAGTGGGGCGCGGGTTAAATTTCCTATCGTCTGCAACACAATAGGTATTTTGGCTCGAAGTCGAATTGTAATATCGTGTCATTATGTCTTTCCTTGTATATATAGCAATACAATACAATATAATGCAATGCCAGCTTTAACCGTCGCCGGCCGGGGGTGCGGGTGGATGCCGCCCCCATAGGATATTTTTCGCGATAGCTCATAACACACCGGGATAGAGCTGAAACTTCTCCAGGCCAGATCTTGTGACACCAACCGAATTTTCAGGTCAGGTCAGGTCACTGACCCTCAGATGTCGCAACTTCGCAACGCCCTCACTGTCAGAGAGGTTCGACCACACGAAACCATACCGCACGTCGGTTCAACAAACACAACATACGAGCATTCTAGGCACTGAGAGTAGTTGGTACGAATTCCGAATTTTAAGTTTATTACAAGCATCAAGAAACAAAATCATCTGAATTCATCTGGCTTCTCGAATGTATATAGCACCACACCAAAAGTGTGTGTATGTAGCTTGACCAAATGGAACACGTCATCGTTCAACCGAGCAGCCTGTCCGTGAGGCGGAAGCCAAGGTCGGACATACGGGCGGGCCGCGTATAAAAGCGTCGGACGGCGGGTGGATTTCCCATACCTGCTACATTGCATGATTAAATCGAGACATCCAGGCATTTTAATGGCACGTGCACTGTACCACACTTTTCAAAGTTTAATGCAGTGCTTTAATATTGCCAGCCGTGTGGTTCAAGGGGTGTGGTTAAACGCGTTGAACCACACGGCTGCTGACGTCACTATCAATTATAGTTGTGAGCTTTTTGGCAGGTATGGGAAACACCTTCCAGCCCTAAGGCCGGGAATTCAATAAATGTCACCTCGCTTTTTTAGCGAAAAGCACCTCGGGCCTAACGGCCCTCGGAGTTTTCGCTAAAAAACCTCGGTGACATTTATTGAATCATCCCGGCCCCGGGCAGGAATATATTATCACACACTCACTGATCTACTCTCCCAGCAGTCGGAGGAACTACAAGCCGCAGAGATGAACGCCAAGCTTGCGGTAAGCTTTTTACAATTTCTTTTTTATCCGGATCGTCATAACATGCTGCGGCTTCATTTTCATACCACTCAACTAAAACGGTAAATTATTTATATGTTTACTTTAAGCAGTTGCTATAACACACGGCATTATAGTTCTTGGGAAAAACGGCATAACTGAAAGTTTGCTGTTGTTGTCACATTCAATCAAATAATGATACGTGCACGATTTTTCCTGATCAGCGTATTCTTCTCCACAGCTGCTGTGTCTGGCTGCCCTGGTGGCTGTCGTCTCTGCTAGCGGACACGGATACGGATACGGATACTCCGGATACCGCTCCGCCCCTGCCCACTACGGTGGATACCGTCGTGCCGGATACGGCTACGGCGGTTACGGCAGCTACGGCAGCTACGCCCCCCGTAGCTACGGCTACCACGGCCGCCACCGCCGCTCTCTGGGCTACAACTCCTACGGATACGGATACACTCCCCGCAGCTACGGATACGGACACACCGGATACGGATACGCTCCCCGTAGCTACGGATACGCCTCTCGCTCGTACGGATACGCACCCCGGTCTTACGGATATGGTTACCGCTCCGGGTACTACCACTAAATGTCATATCACCAAATGTTCCTTTTCACAAGTGCTTGCTATGGTGTCATCAACCTCTCGCTCAATAAACGAAATTGATCTTTAATATGGAGTTTCTTTTGTCCGTTTGATGCCTCCACAAAACTATTTAGGCCTGCTTCGAGAGTATAATCCACATTTTCCTCTTTTACACAGCCTCACTAGTGTTCCCACCGCCATCTCCTGCGGAACCTTGGCGACTACCCTGCCCTCTTTGGATGGTGCCTGACTAGCCAATACCGCAGCTCTGGTCCGTTGGAAAGAGACATGCTGGAAAGCTTCGGCCAATGAAAGAAATAAGTGATGAAATCAGTCGCCAACATGTTTATGTCTAAGAAGAATGTTGTCACTATAAGCGGCAATGTTACTCTTCATCGCCATCAAAGAAATACAAAGCAAGTGCACATACCTACCTATGGGCTATGCTTCAAATAAAAAATGCATGGTCTTTACCGTGTTTATTAGTTATCAGAATGCGAACACTTTTATCAAAACGCAGCAAATATCAAATCCTATAATAAAAAAAATGACATGTGAACGATGCCACATAGCGTTCAAACGCAAATAACATGGAGGGCTCGTAGAGCGTCTACCACCGCACAAAACGCCCTACCATGACGCGTAATAATACAGCGTTTCGGTCTATTCTAAGTTCGTCAGGTCTATTCAGGTTCGATATCTCTCATCAGAGGGTCCGAGTATCAAAGACTCTCAAAAGAGTGCGCTGAGCAATACACATGGTCGATCTGCAATCTGCATACATGTATGCAAAATGGAAACCCATTCGCCAGCATGCAGCCTTAGTAACATAAAAACAAGCTTCGTTTTTTGAACAATAAGCATACCCGATATCCACGACATGATTGTTGATTATTTACTCAGGCTGAAATTGGTACGATCTAGAGCAGGCTAACTTTTTGGTCAATTCTTCCTAACATGCTCTGGCGGTTCAGCATGCCATGCATGCTGCATGCATGCTCTTGAAAAAAAACTTCGATTCAGCCTTACGCTGTGACTAACACGAACAAGTTTGCAGCGTGCTAAAAGTTAACATGAAATGTTTGCCCACCGATTCTTTGAACCGTTATAGCATTATTGTGTAGAAATTAGCAAATAAAAACACTGCATGGTACATATACAATGGAAATGATAATGATAATGACAACAATGCCACGTTGTGCGTGCAATGGACGGAATCGGTTTGGCGGGTACTACCGTATGGCTTTATTTTTAAATGACACCGTGGTCATTTCTCGCTGAAGTATGCCTACACCTGTCTATACATAATTCTAATGAATGGAGCAGCTCTGGCCTCTGGCCCTATAACCTGTTAGCAAAATCTTGGACCGCTAACCTACAACGCACAACAATCTGTAACAGCTTCTTTCCTAGCCCTGCCAAGCAAAAAATCAACAGGGCAGCGTTGATCAAGCACAGAATCAAGCCAGCACTGCACCGGCACCGGTTCCAGCAGTGTCTTGCCTACAAACTAAACGCACAGCTAGCGCACAGCTAGCAAAATCCAGCACAGCTAGCGACCTCTCAGATCTCAGATCTCAGATCTCAGATCCAAGCATCGATCGATCTTTCAGCCCGCTCACATCACAGTTCGGTTTGGTTCGTAGCCGTGCTGATGTCGTTATCCTGAACCGTGGCCAGCGATGGCGGCTTGCTGATGCTCGAGGCAAAGTGGGCGTTCTCCTTCACACCCATGTTCCCATCCAGGAAGGTCTCCTCGTAGAAACGCTCGTGTTTTCTGAAACATTGCCGATAAATCAGCAGGGCAATGGAGTTACGCAATGAAACGGAGCTGGAAGGTAAGCGGGAAGGGTAGAAATAAGATCGATTTTTACGAGAATGTAAGTCATTCCGTTTGACTAACAACAGTAAATGTCACCCTTTTAATTGTTGCAATAAACAATTAAACTCATTAGGAAGGCTAAAAATTGTTCAATCACTCATTCAAATGATTTTCATTTACCGTTTATTGTTCTGCCAGAGGAAGCAGAACACTGCTACCACCAGCAGCAGTAAAAAGGCCAGCGCGGTCACCGTCCAAAACGCGATGTGCAGCGGCTCGCTGGGTTTGTCCCACCAGAACTGAGAGTCAAAGAAACACATCACATAAACTGGAGGCTATAAGGGTGCGGAATGGGTCTCTATGGCTTATATGACACCAATGTAATAAAAAATAAAACAAAGAGCTGGTTTTTAGCTATTGCATGAGCACCAGAAGCAATGACAACAAAGTGTGAACGAACTAACAAGCGCTGTAACAGGCGTCCCTGAAAGCCGATACAGCAACAGTAGGCGGTCAACCAACTGTATAAATAATTGTGTTCATTATTCCCAGCGCTTTGATGACTCGGAGCATTGGGCAGCTATCAAATCCACTGATAAAAAGCAAACAAACATGTCACCCGAATCTTGTTCAGCTGAGTCGATGCAGTGTATTGTGTTTCATGTATACCTATTCGGTGCTTGATGATATTAAAACATAATAATAGGTGTTATCCATTTACAAAATTAAACAGAGTTATTAGTAATACGATACCACCGGAATCTTTTGACTTTCCAAATGTCGGTAACTGGTGACTATTGATATTTTGCATCAGTGTGAAGCAACATTACGAATGACTTGACCTCGGCTGCGAGGTGGGACAGGTCGCATCCGGTCCTGTCAGATTCTGTCTTATTGTACATAGTTGGAGGCGACTACTTAGGCTGTGAAACCGTTGAGTTCGACATAACATAGACAAGTCATGTAATGATGTTCAGCGTCTGTTTCTTACGACTCTGGATATAAGAATGAATGAGTGGGTGAATTGGTGAGTGAGTGAGTGAGTGAGTGAGTGAGTGAGTGAGTGAGTGCGTGAATGAGTGAGTGACTAAGTGAGTGAGCAAGTAAGGGTAAGTGATGGTCCTGTACGCCCTGGTCCGCTCACCGCTGAACTCTACCTTTACATATTATATATGCATTAAAGGGACTATCCCACCTTCTAAAATGTTGTTAAAACCAGTTAAATTGTGCCCGACTTTATAGATTGGATGACCAGGAACACGGTTCCGGCATTTATTTTTCATTAAACATCTTAGGTTTCCCATATTCCAAACACAAACCTTCAAATATGTGACGTCACAGCCCAAAATTACCTCCTTCCCCAGGCCACATTACTGTCATAAAGCTGATTCTTTTTACTCTGTAGGCACCACAACAAAGTTCAGACCAAGTTTTAAACAATTTTTCAACGAACAAACCCATTTAAATCAGAATGACTAAACGAGGTGACGTCACACTAACGGTCGCTCCATGTTGAAGATAGGGCCTTGTACAAGGCCCATTTTCAAATAAAGGGAACGAATTTCTTCAACACCAAGAGGCCGCGGGGGTTGCAACCTAGATAGATAGTGGTTTCTGAACCTCGCCGCAAACTTGGCTATCTCAACTTAAACCCCATGTTAAAGGTGGGATAGTCCCTTTAACAGTCCACCGGTCCAACTGACCGGGCTGCCACAGGCAGTGGCCCCCGTCCACTGACCTCTGTGATCGGCCGATAGGTGACCAATTCCCTCGCAGTCAGCGTGGGTAGGTAGGACGTCCAGAAGGCCGTCTCCGTCTGCCGGTAGTTGCTGTGCATCGTGCTGTTGAACGTGTTGTTGATGCTGAGGAAGCGCTGGTCGCCCGGCAGAGCAGACTTCCAGCTGACGTAGCCCAGGATCTGACGTGGGGATGGGCGACTGCCGGGAGAGAGAGAGAGAGGGAGAGAGAGAGAGAGAGAGAGAGAGAGAGAGAGAGAGAGAGAGAGAGAGAGAGAGAGAGAGAGAGAGAGACAGAGACAGAGACAGAGACAGAGACAGAGACAGAGACAGAGACAGAGACAGAGACAGAGACAGAGACAGAGACAGAGACAGAGACAGAGACAGAGACAGAGACAGAGAGCGAGAGAGAGAGAGAGAGAGAGAGAGAGAGAGAGAGAGAGGGGGAGAGAGAAATATCAGTCTGTGCATGCTCAATTTCTACTTAGCATCTTATTATTTGCTCATCAAAAGTCAATCTTCATGACAAAGCCATTGTCACTTTGCCTATCTCTTTTCTGGATATCCTTGTAACCCGCTCTTGCGTTCTAACAGGTCGGCACATTGTGGTTTCAATTTCAAACGGAATGTGGATGCCTTTTTAACACCGCAATATTTTAGGCAGAAGTGCCGTTGGCTGTCGGGGAGAAGTGGGTTCAATATCCCCTAAGAAATGGAGTGTGTAATGTCAGAACGCATTACGCACACCAGCAAGAGAACTGCATACAAGAGAACGGCTGGTAGGAACCTTACGTCCACTAAGCATTAATTTGACCCAAGAAAGATCGCTTTACGCATTGTGAATTTACGTTCTCCGGCATTTTAATGCACTTAGGTACATTGAAGCGCGTGAATAAAACGAATAAAAGGTACTCAGATTTGAACATAAACTATTTGTAATCAAAAGATTTGTCTAATTGATTCAAATGGCTAAGTTCGTGCTGGATAACTGCATATGTACCTTCCCCAAATTTTTACATCTCAAGCTGTGAGTAAAATAACAATAAAGACCTATTAAAAAAACATATCCACCTCTGTTCGGCCACGTCAGCTGCCAGGCACCACAGAAACTGGCATCACTCTTTTCCAATTTAACAGAGCGCGCTCACCCGTATTTGGCAAAATTAGAAAACGCCTCTATGAATAGCTGGCTCATGTTCCTGTCTCGCTCCGTCCATTCGCTTCTGTCGATCCGGATGTCTCCAGGGAAGAACTCTGAAAAAATACACACACTTATAAATTCGCATATCACTCAGAAGACAACGTAACAACTGATACCGTAGCTTGGTTTCAGAGTTGTTAGTTAGCTTTTTCTGTTGCTTAGTTCCCTTTGAACTGGTAGATAGCTGGGAACGACAATCAACAGGACGATGGCAACAGGAATCGCACAAGGGTCCCTCGGAGCTCAACAGCAACTGGATACTCCCACTAGGATCTCTATAGCAACAGCTGGATAATATCTTTTTCATCCCTGAACCTAAGTATCATCAGTTGAAATCGTGGACCTAAAATTAAGTATTACCTATCACATCGACCAGTTGTTGGATTTACTTGAACACATACTCACCTGGATCCATGAAGGGTGCTCCCGTCAGCAGGTAATACTGGAGTCCGTGGGGGACCTCTCTCCAGAAGGGTGCCTTCAGTGCCTCCACGCTGGTATTGAACACATACTGGTACGTCGGAATGTCCATATCCAGAGCCAGCTTTACCATGGCGTCAACGGGAGCTCGATAGAGCGAGTCCGAGAGAAACTGTGGACAGAGACGGCGTCATCAGAAATGGAGAGAGAGAGAGAGAGAGAGAGAGAGAGAGAGAGAGAGAGAGAGAGAGAGAGAGAGAGAGAGAGAGAGAGAGAGAGAGAGAGAGAGAGAGAGGCAGACAAACAGACATACAGAGAGACAGACAGATAGACAGACAGACAGACAGACACAGACAGACAGACAGACAGACAGACGCACTGACGGTGATAAAGATACAAATAATTACGGAGCGAGCGAAGCGAACGTAGTCTTTCCTTAGATTAACGGAAATTTCTGAGTATGAGCGGCCGGCCGGCCGGCCCATAGAGATCTTATATACATAGAGATGACACGCCTATGTTAAAGCACTTGATTTCGTGGCGATTCAGTGGGTATTTTTAAGCAAGGTTTTCTGGGGTGCCATGGCCCGTGACTTGCATTTTGTAAGGATTCGGTCAAGGAGATTGTGTTCACATCCGCTTATTTTTAAGTACAGCTTTTCTTTTTTGTCTAGCTGTGACGCTTTCGAGCGTTATTATTGAAATGAAATTAGGCATGTTTTAACCTTATGCTCGTATCGGGCACTACATGTATCATTTACCCTCGCCGGCCGACGGGGGGGGGGGGGTGCCGCCCCCCATAGGGGTTTTCACGATAGCTCCGAACACGCCGGCGATAGAGAGCTGAAACTTGGCATACCTACCTGACCTTTGATCCAAGCCGCATTTTGTGACACCAACCGCATTTTCAGGTCAGGTCAGGTCACTGACCTGTGACGTCATAAGTGAACCTCTGCACAGTCCTCAGATGTCGCAACTTCGCAACGCCGTCAGTGCCAGAGGAACTTTCACAGGGAGATGAAACTTACATACAGGATGTAGTATCCTCCAGAGGTCTCACAGCTTGTATATCTCGGATTTTCCCTAAAAATCACATGAGGTCAGGTCGGCCACGTGACCTCACCAATAATCACCATTAGGTATAACTCAATGGGGAAAAATGAAAACTGCTATGTTAGCGCCGAGAACTATCTCAAACTGTCTCCAGCACATGGAATCGTGATTTCTTGCACGCCTTGCAACGTCCGATTCTTCACTTTTGCATTGTTGTCATTGCGTGACGTCATTTATGGTCACTTGGGTCATTAGAGTTTTTCATCAATAACTCCCCATCAAATTGAGTTAGCGAGTCGGGAAGGCCACCAAAAAAAAAAAAAAACGCAGGAAGACCTGCCGATTCGAGTAATATGTAACATGACCTCTTTCAATCATCTTCGTGATCTGGGGGCGCTGACCTGCCCTTGACCCGAGGTTGACACCTCAAGTTGACCTCACCCGAACAAAAAGTATACCATTCGACGCGCCTGAGCGAGGTGAACACGATGATGCCAAAATCGCGGCTCTCCGACCGTTTTTTGCGAAGTTATGAAAAACTGAACCCTTGCCCTTGGTCACTTGACCTGACCTCAGCGGACACCGGTTGACCTGAGACCTTAAAATCGGGTTCGCTGCTTCTTGCAACGGCGCACGCGCTTGTTTTTTTTCCGCGACGCTCTAGCTAGTAGCTTCATCAGGGGCGAAATGGCGAGGGAAATCGTACCCCCCCCCCCCTCGGACGGCGCGTATGTAGAAAACCAATAGGTCCGGGGAGGGTTAATGTATCATTGAATGGGAACATGTAACATATGTATATTTGAGCTTGCACCGTGCTCAGAAAGGTTCAGAACAGCCGTTTTCGCGACGGTTGACCGAAAGCGCCAAACTTGACCAAATCTCAAGAAACCTACCCTGAAAATTCCATGAACCTGACCCAAATGACCTAAGACCTGTGACCTTTTTTGGGGGGACCATGTCGAGGGGCCATAAAACATGCATAGCACAACCCAAGTAAAGTTGGGTTCATGTGCTGACCCTTGGTGACCTGACCTGTGACCTGACATGGTATTATCAGTGACCTCTAATAGCAACATATATACATACCAGTAAAACGCCTTTTGGGCGAAGAACGAGCGAGCGAGATAGTGAGCCCTGCACGTGCGGAAGGGCGACAGGGTACTTCCAACGGGCTTGTGCAAAGCACCCTTCTAACCGGTCGCTAGCGGTGTACCAAATTTGAGCGCAATCGGCCCAGCCGTTCTCGAGAACTGGAAACGCCCCCTGCACGTGCGCACGTGCAGTAGCACCCTAACCGCAACACATGGGAATGTATTGCCTGGTGGGTGCCTACCTGTATGCCAAGTTTCAGCGAGATCGCCCCAGTAATTACCGAGTTACTGAAATGGGAACAAATTTGGCACCTCTTCTTTTTGTATTTTACAGGTGCAGTGGGGGTGCCTCACATAGATCAAAAGTATCCGACCTTTAGTAGAAGAGATGCAGCTACCCTATAAAAATTACCGCAAGGCAATCGCTTAAGCCGCTGCTGAGATATGGGCCTCTCAAAATAATTACTTTTGCAAAACTGCTTGAACACCCTTGACTTTTCATGTGGCACGTGCCACGACGGTCACTGAGATGTATCAAAAGTAGTCAATTACGGGGTAGAAGGGATGGGGCTACCCAGCAAAAAAGACCGCAGGCTAATCGGTCCAGCGGTTGTTGAGATATAAGCCTCTCAAAAGCGTTACAGGCCGGGCCGGGCCGCTCATACTGAGATTTTTCCGTTATATTGAAAAGACTTCGCTTCGCTCGCTGCGCTCACTCGCTCGTAACTAGGCAACGTACGCCCTATTGCTGATTTTCGACAAAATGCGTTTTACTCTTTGTTATAGCGCATTCCCTAGAAGACCTGTGAACGGCGAAACATTTATCTTTGACCTGACCTGTGACGTCGTCGGTGACCCCGAGGTCAATGAAATTGGAGTTCCGTCGACAAATTTGACAGGGCTATCGAGCATCGTTTGAATGTTACGGATCCGTCCAGTAGTTTCGGAGATACGGGAGGGGGACAAAAAAAAAATGCCTCCCCCACCGCGCGGAAGGTGGCCGGGAGGTCCACCGCCTGCCCGGTTGATGAGAGCCTGAATGAGAGAGAATGTTTTTAGGCGAGCTTTTAAGGAATTCAATAAAAACACAAAATGAAATCATGCTACCAATTTCAGTGCTCACCTTAGGAATGAAATCAGCGAGGAAAGAACAGCAATATTTTTAACCAGTAAAACGCCTTTTGAGGCGATCAACAGAACGAGCGAGAGGGTGGGCCTTGGACAAGTGAAATTGCCAGGGACACCTCCAACTAACTTGTGCACTGCACCCTACTAACCGCTCCCTAGCGATGTGCCAAATTTGAGCGCAATCGGCCTAGCCGTTCTCGAGATCTGGAAGCGGCACCCTGCACGTGCGCACGTGCGAAGTGGGTCCCAACCGACTTTTCACGGCACCCTACTAACTGGTTCCTAACCATGTACCAAATTTCAGCACAATCGGTTCAGCCGTTCTCGAGATCTGGAATCGACCCCTGCACGTGCGCACGTGCAGCAGCACCCCAACTGTGGCACATGGATATGCATTGCCTAGTGGGTGCCTACCTACATACCATGTTTCAGCGCAATCGGCCAAGTAGTTACCAAGATATTGCAACAATTACAAAACTGACACCTCTTCGTTTTGCACGTGGCACGTGCATAAGCGGTCACCCACATGCATCGAAAATAGTCCAATACTTGGTAGAAGGAATGAAGCTACCGTACAAAAATTATTGCATGTAAATCGGTCAAGTGATTGCTGAGATAGGTAAGCCTCGCAAAAGCGTAACCACGGCCGGCCGGCCGCTCATACTCAGAAATTTCCGTTAATCTACGAAAGACTACGCTCGCTTCGCTCGCTCCGTAATGATTTCTTCAGACTAACAATGCCTCAGCCATATTGGCACGCTACTGGCTGAAAATAAGTTGCTTAAAAGACCCACTGAATCGCCACGATTTTAAGTGCATGTCATCTCTATGTAGGTATATAAGATCTCTATGGGCCGGCCGGCCGGCCGGCCGTGCGGACGCTTTTGCGAGGCTTATATCTCAGCAACCACTTGACCGATTTACACGGGGTAATTTTTGTAGGGTAGCTTCATTCCTTCTACCAAGTATCGGACTATTCCCGATGCATGTGGGTGACCCCTTATGCACGTGCTACGCGCAAAACGAAGAGGTGTCAGTTTTATAATTGTTGCAATATCTCGGTAACTACTTGGCCGATTGCGCTGAAAGTTGGCATGTAGGTAGGCACCCACTAGGCACTGCATATCCATGTGCCAGAGTTGGGGTGCTGCTGCACGTGCGCACGTGCAGGGGTCGTTTCCAGATCTCGAGAACGGCTGGACCGATGGCGCTCAAATTTGGTACACGGTTAGGGACCAGTTAGTAGGGTGCCGTGCACAAGTCAGTTGGGACCCATTCTGCACGTGCGCACGTGCAGGGTGCCGCTTCCAGATCTCGAGAATGGCTGGGCCGATTGTGCTCAAATTTGGCACATCGCTAGAGACCGGTTAGTAGGGTGCCGTGCACAAGTCAGTTGGAGGTACCCCCTCGAAATTTCGCACGTGGAAGGCTCACCCTCTCGCTCGCTCCGTTAGTCGCCCCAAAAGGCGCTATACTGGTCATACAGACATACATACCAGTAAACTGATAACATGGCCATACACATATTGGAGATAGCGACACTTTCCTTAGAATAACGGAAATTTCTGAGTATCAGCGGCCGGCCGTGCGGACGCTTTTGCGAGGCTCATATCTCAGCAACCACTTGACCGATTTACATGCGGTAATTTTTGTAGGGTGGCTTCATTCCTTCTACCAAGTATTGGACTATTCCCGATGTATGTGGGTGACCCCTTATGCACGTGCCACGTGCAAAAAGAAGAGGTGTCAGTTTTGTAATAGTTGCAATATCTCGGTAACTATTTGGCCGATTGCGCTGAAAGTTGGCATGTTATACATAGGCACCCACTAGGCCATGCATTGCATATCCATGTGCCAGAGTTGGGGTGCTGCTCCACGTGCGCACGTGCAGGGGTCGTTTCCATCTCGAGAACGGCTGGACCGATGGCGCTCAAATTTGGTACACGATTGGGGACCAGTTAGTAGGGTGCCGTGCACAAGTCAGTTAGGAGTTAGGACCCATTTTGCACGTGCGCCCGTGCAGGGTGCACCGCTTCCAGATCTCGAGATCGGCTTGGCCGATTATGCTCAAATTTGGCACATCGCTAGAGACTGGTTAGTAGGGTGCCGTGCACAAGTCAGTTGGAGGTACCCCCCCCCCCCCCCACACACACAGAAATTTCGCACGTGCAAGGCTCACCCTCTCGCTCGCTCCGTTAGACGCCCCAAAGGCGTTTTACTGGTTACAGCCAATAAGGAACGTAATGACGCAACTGTGTCGTCATTGGGCAAAACAATATGGCCACCTCTAAGGAGACGCAGGTGCAAAAAGTTCCCGGATGTAGACAGCTCTGACGTCACTGGGATCGAAGCCAATGACATCAGTATTCAGTAGGTACTCAATCCATGGCAAAGCAAAGTACATACATATTACATAGTGCCATCCCCTTGACTGACAGGCAAAAATCACGCACAGCCAGAGACTGCGTCAGCGCGCTGAGTGGACCGACAAAGCCAAAAGTGAGCGCCAGAGAAAATTTGCGCAGTTTGAGGGAGCCATCCACAGACGAGCTGTGAGACTCGTGAGACACTCGTGAGACACATCAGCATGCATAATGCAAAGCTAGCGCATTCAAGTATCTACATACTCGTATGAGCCGTTAGGTTCCATTGACAATAAGCTTATTTACCATATGTGCTTATTTTCATTCAACATCGTAGGAGTACTCGTAATATCTCAGGAACCTGTAGCAGATGCAATAGAATTAGAAATCACTTTGCTCTTCAATAATTGATGCAATTATATCTAGCGCATAGTGGGAAAATGGCTAAAATCACTTTTCAAGGTCAGGGGTCAAGGTATAAAAACGTCATATGTGTAGTAACCTCAAACTCAGTGTTTCAACTTTCAGAGGACGGCGTGATGCATGAAACCGGCCAAAATGGATAGGAAACAAAAGGAGAGAATCTGAGGAATCCGATCATGTCTTGAAACTTCACAATCAAGGTCGAGGTCATCCTCAAATTTGACCTCAAACTTTGCCCTTATTTATATACCTTGTATAATAAATTCCAAATTGCTTTGATATAGTAAGAAGGTTATCAGGACTCTATTTGTGGTCAATGTTAAGGTGCGAGGCTGTCTCAAGGTCAAGGTCACGCACGAGTATCCTTGCTAAAGGTTATTTACGAATTAAGGTACGATATTATAATGTAGCAAATTGTGTACGTGCAAATTATCACCTTATATCTCAGCACGTGCCGCCTAGTCACTACCTGTCCGTCATCCAATCTGCAATTCCAGTGAAACCACTCCCCAGAGTGTTCCAATCAATCGCCCGGCAGAGGCGCTCGGCAGCGAGAAGCTGCGAAGCTGATTGTAAAAGCCTGTCGAGGACGTTTGCAGGCTGGCCCCGCGATGGTTTCGAATTCGTTCAGTGAGTCCTACCGATCCATGTTGAGCTGTGACCGACGACCGACGATCGACGATCGACGGTCGACGATTGACAGCAACTCGATGTGATGAGACCAGACAACTCTTAGAAATGGACCTGAGGCATTTCGACATGCGCTGTCCACATTTGTGTGGTGCAAGCGCTGAGATTGCAACGCAATGCGATAGTTGTTGGGCATTCTAGGGCATCTGGTGTGGTTAAGCTAGCAGTGCCATATTCATCGCCATTCCGATTGTCGCTACGTGGTCCAAGAGTGGAGTTGGAAGGGGGAGGGAGCGCAAATACATCCATCCTTATGTCTGTCTTGATATGCTACATTTGGAGCACCGACCCGGCTGAGCTAGCCTTACTTACCAATTGGCATGCACTGTATCAAACTGTTGCCCGCCTACACACAACCAGCCAAATAACAAGCGCTGTCTATATTTCAATCCATATGCTGAACTTACATTGACGAACATGTGCCTGGTCCATGTCCTGTTGAGCGGGTCGGGCCAGTAAGTGTACAGATGTCGAACAGCAGTCTCCACGCCGCGCACATTCAGTGTGTAGTTGTTCTGAAGAACCCACTCGTGGATTCGCTCGTCCACCCACCGCTGGTCAATGTCAAACTCCGGCCCCAGACTACTGTTCGTATCTGTGAAAAATGAGAATCGAAAAGGAGATAAAACGACGGTAAACGACGGTCGACGGTAAAAAGGGGCTCTAGGCTCTAAAAAGGGGCCAGAAATGTGCCACGGTGCGATGAAGGCGGCGCATTGTCACACATTTGCCTTACCTGGAGAGAAAACCGTCTGGAAAATGTTACGTCATTATCGTCACAAGCGCATGTATGGCCTACATAATTTGTTGCTAAAAAGAGACATTTATTGAAATGCCCACACACCTATGTGCCGATAGAAGCTGTAAAATGCACTGTAAGGAAAACAGACCCTTTAGTTTAGAGTTATATGAGCATTTAGCACAGGCTCTACGATTACATTGACCGTTATTCCGACATTTAACCCGCGCCCCACTGGGGTCTGTGTATAACACGCCCTACTGGGGGGGGGGGGGGCTATTCATAGCCCCCCCTCCTAACTCCGAAACTACTGGGCCGATCGTCAAAATTCAAACGGCGTCTGATAGCCCGGAAAAACTGTCGAGCGAAACCTAATTTCATTGACCTCGAGGTCACCGATGACGTCACAGGTCAGGTCAAAGTAAAAATTATTAGCATTTTGGCTTGTTCACATTTTGGGCTCTGGCCGCCGTCTTACAAGTCAGATCAGGCTCATTTTTGGTACACACACTCTTAAACAGATGCTCTAGATACCCTGAAGGGTACCAAGCTTTTACTTTGATTTTCAGGTCAAGGTCAGGTCATCACAGGTCACGAAAATATTTTATCATGCGTCGGTCACGTGACACATGTTTTATGGTCCATTTAGGCCATAGATTTCGAATTTGATGTCGTCTGTGTCATTCGAGGTCATTTTGAGTCGAATTTAGCTTAGGTCAGGTCACTTTCAGGTCAAAAAAGGTCAAATTTTGAAGTTAAAATTTTTCAACAAAAAAGGTGTCTATTGGATGCAGTTTGAGCTCAGGAACACGATGGTGCCATTTATATTGGTGTACGATGTCAAATACGTACTGAAAAATTGATTTGAAAAATTAATAATTGTGAATTTTTTGCAATAATGCGTATAACTTGGCCATTTTTGAAGATATTTAGCTAAAACTTGCTAGAGTTAGTCATAATCAAGCGTTCTGTCACATATATTCCGGTTTTTTCGAAAAGTCAAAAACTTTTTGAAAAAAATATAAAAATACATATTTTGAATATTATTATATCAAATTTTCGAAATTTTCAAAATTTTGAAAATTCGAGATAGCAGTTTGATAGCGCGGTCAATTCTGAGTCCTTTCATGCAAAAAAATTGGATCTAGCTTAAAAACTGAGCTCTTGGGAGCGATTGCCGTGGTTCAATGTTTTGCGTCGAAATCGGCCGAACATGACGTCACTCTGACGTCATTTCCGGCCGACCTATGGTAGCTACGAAGTTCAAATTTTGACACAAGGTGTCAAATTGATGCAGCCAAAGGTACTGTAAGTTTGGCGTCGATCCGTCAAGCGGTTTGGAAGTTATTGCAGAAAAACGGGAGGGGGGGCTATAAATAGCCCCCCCCCCCCAGTGGGGCGCGGGACTCCAGTCATTGCAGATGGCATGTGTAAATGAAAAACACTTGGACTGAAATTACAAAGGAAACACATCTTTTAAAAACATGTCGTTCATCTCAAGCTGCATATCGGCGTATGTAACAGCTGCCTTGGATTATAATATTTGACTTATTACGGTCATTCCGTTTCATTATTACGCCTTCTAAATGGGTCGGATTAGTAGAGACCGTTGTCGAACCGCTGCTTAGTTGGGTGGCCGTCCCACTTTAGCCCACATGCATCATCCTGCAGCTCATATCGTGGGTCGCTACAGGCGCGGCACGTGATATAGCTGAATCGATAGCGTCGTCGGCCGGCGCGGTGGCACAGCAGCTGATGTCCCTCGAACGGGATACGGGAATGATGAGCCGACAAGGCATCCTACGGTGCAGCAGGTTTTCAGGGCTATAAGTACTAGAGGTGTCAATCGGATACCAACTTTTTGGTATACCGATACCAAACCGATACCAACTTGGTATTTGGTATTTCAAGGCGAGTGCATTTGGTATTTTGTTGGTATTATGAATTGTCACTAATGTAAAAGAGACTGTGACTTTGGTAAAAAGTTGGTATTTTCTTCATATTCCCAAGTCGGTTCGGTATCGGTATTTTTCCATGGATATTGTTGGTATTTGGTTTGGTATCGGTATTACGATTTTCCATAATTGACATCACTAATAAGTACTGCCATTTAGCGACAGTTTTAGAAACATGAGTCGTGTCTTGCGGCACAGCGTGGTTTCAGGCGCCAAAACTTTTACCACCTAGCGGCAGATGTAGAAACTAAGGCCGTGTCTTGCGGCACAGCGTGATCTCAGGCGCCACAACTCCTGCCATCTAGCGGCAGTTGTAGAAACCAAGGTCGTGTCTTACGGCACAGCGTGATTTCAGGCGTCAAGACTCATGCCACCTAGCGGCAGCTATACAAACCCATGCCGTAATTTGCGGCACAGCGTAATTTCTGGTAACACAGACATCGCATCAACATATTGGGAGTTCTGAAGCATATTTCGTGTTTTACAGCCAATCATTTTAGAGGAATAGCATGAGTGAAGAATAAATTGCGTAGACGAGTAAATGTATCATTGTGCTCCATTTAAGTGAAACGTTTGACAGTTTCACTCAACGGTAAAATCTGAAAAAGCTAGCGTGGTTTCAAATGTCTGTCAATATACAGTAGGTTGATGACTGGCTTGCTAGCTGGGCTGCAAAAATTGCCAGCTTTGAATGCAGTAAGTAGTATGCAATTTAGGTTACTGCTTCTCCTAATCGGAGAGCAGCTAATAAATGTCATTTTTTGCCCATTTACAATTCAGCTGGCCATCTCAACATGTAAAAAACAACACCAACTCCCAACCCGAGTAGCATATAATGTATCTCTCCCGGCATAGAAAAGCTGCCTGCTGGGTGCCTATCTCGATCTGCACTGATAGGCATATAACTTATGAACACAGCTACCTCAACCAGACTCGCTAACAAAGACCACTCACTCATCTCGACTGGCCTGTGAAGACAGCTATCTCGCCCTGACTCACATATGAATCCGGCCGCCTCGTCGCGGTTGGCGCCCGTGAGCAGTCGCAGCTCGGAGCTGAAGGCGCGCTCTCTGTAGAGACGCTCCGGGTGATCGGGGAGCACCTGCCAGTCCTGCTGAGTCCAGCCGCGGTACCAGTCGGTCGGAGGTAGCGAGATGTTAGACTGTACCACCGGCGCCCACGGGAACATACCGACGTCGGGCTGCGGGGAGAACAGACAGGAGGTCAGCACTGCGGCCAAACGGTCGACACAGCACGAGAGGGGGTCAGCAGGTCGGGACAGTTGGTACCGTGGCATCACATTACTCAACTCCACCTATAAAGAGCTCAGAGCACAGTTATCAGTCTTCATCTATATATTGACTTCGCCTGTCATTGGAGTAATTCCCGTCGATGATGCCAGAATGAATGAAATGAAATGAACTGAAATGAAGCAGTTATGCAACATAATTGACGATAATTATACAGTCAAATTTCGTCACTACTTGCAATAAATTGCAGGAATGATGCAACGTAACGGCTTTTAAAGAATATTGCAACAATCCAGCTGGATATAGGCGCAATTTGGCTTATTGTGTGCATCCTCTTTACATGCAGCTAATGAATAAGGAGCTGATGTCATGACCTTGCTAGCTCAGCACCTATCATTTCTGCCCAAATTTGAATTAGAGGCGTTTGTGCTCACCGTATCTGTGTGAGTTTACTGGCCTTCCCAGTTCTATGATACTCCAATGCAAGGATTCGGGAGAGTTACATCAGGATATAAATTGACTCACTTGATTTATGATTACGCACATACATATGAGCTGTGTGGGTAGGAAACAAGCCAGAGGTCAATGTCCAGTAGCCAGCGCCCTGCCATGGCTAAACGAGCCCAATAACACTAGAGCCATCTCATCCACTTGTCCGTCCACGCTCCGTCAGCCACGGTCTCCGTTATCTCCTCTCTCTTTCCAGCTTCCCTTTCTCCCCCTCATCCATCTTCCTCGCTCTCCTCGGATCCGCCCTCCCGCAACAGGCTGCAGACCGCCCCTCTGACCGGACCCCCCTCCCCCCACTCCCTTCCGACGGATATCCTGTTCATCCGAGTGTGACCGGCCCCTGCCACCTCGGTCCCGCTGAGCCGACCACACAGCTGTGACGACGACGTTGCCATGGAAACGGGCGCAGTCAGCTAGCGCGGCGGCAGACGACCGACCTGTCCGACGCGGCGCGGCGGCACGCAGAAACGCCTCGGGGCAAACGACCCTGAGCTGTGAGCGGTGGCAGGCACCCGCTCGGAACAACGCCAATGAATGCTGATGTCGAGTGTCATACACACGGCCGCACCCTTACGAATGGCTGCTCGAGGCACCGGACAGGGCAGGCAGCGGCAAAGTGCCGCGCTGTGCACATGGTCCCGAGAAATGCTGCGCCTAGCTAATGGATGCAGTTTCAGGGAAGGGTTCACATCGGTGAGTCTGTTCGCTGTAGCTCAGGATATAACCTTCCCCATCAATGGGTATCGATATGGCGTTCATAAAGGCAAGTCTCCTGTCACTGACAAATTTGAAGAAGACGCACATTGCTATTACCTCTGATTTCAATTACTGCATTTATGTAATCGTCAGTGACAAGTAATGCATTTACCTTATGTTTTGCTTTGATGATCAAATAATCAGCATACGATTTCGTCAAGATTTTTCAGCGTTCTATCCGACATTAGCCGATGAGGGAGATTCAATCATTCCACCTCAGCCTGAGCTCTGTTCGGTCGCTGTTTTTATATCAGCGTGCTGTCGGTTTTCCCCATATAAGGAAGTTTTTGCGTGTGCTTCTTGGCCTCTCATTGGTCTAACGAATAGACAACTTGAATTCGACCAATGAGGAGCCAAGCAGTAGGAGCATGCTCGCAGCCTGCTGATAAATAAACTGGGGGCGAACAGAGCTCTAATGTAGGTTAAAATGGAACTTACTTTGAGCTTTCTAACTGCATCCACGAAGGCAATTAAAAAATACGATTTTCCCGACATAACTATTTGATATTGTTATCATTCACCTATTTCAACTTAATTTGGCACCTTCAACACGACTCACAAAATTGCTTTTCAAGAGCACGTTTTCAGCGCTTACCATAAAATCGACGTCTCCGATTTCCAGGGCGCTCCTGCCGCGCATCAGACAGTTGACCAGCTTGGACGAGGTGTCGGCCAGACATCCGATCCGTTCAGCGAACACCCGAGAGGTGTTCCTCGCTCGCTCCGGGTCGGAGAGAGCGCCCCAGTCGGCCAGAGGAGAGCCGCTCTGCCCGAGCGCAGAGGCGTCAGCTGACATATGTCAGGAAAGGGGGGAGGGGAGCACACCGGCACTTGAATATATTGGTGTGCATGAGCTGGAAGCACTTTTGGAAAACACGGGAGCATTATCCGCTCAGCGGACATGATGAAAAGTGGGAACGCTATTATTATCAGGAAATACGTGAACAGGTATAGATACATGATACAGGAACATTTCGTAGGCAGATGTGCGTGCTCGTGACAAATGTTCGAGTCGCTCACAAACAGCTAGCATGGAAAATCAGCGAAAAAAAAAACTAATAATCTAAAGATTATACCGGTCTACAGATGTATAGTTGACTACAGAATCAGAATGATGTTCCACTTTTCACAGGCAATTATTTGCCTGGAGTGGTAGGCTGTGCCGCATCACACGGGCTGAGTTCACAAATTATAGCTTTGTCCTAATGCTCACAATCGGCACGCTTAATTGCGTGATGAACGGCACAACTTAGCGCTCCGGTCAACTGATAGCTTGTAAGGAGTGGAACATCATTCTGTAGTCGACTATACGCAAGTGAACGCCTGATAATCTCTAGTAGACGGCTCACCTGCGCGATCACTCGGTGTACCAGCTGAGAAGTGCGCGGCGACACGGCCAGGAGACCGGCGCTGGCCGCACCGGCGTCGTCCCCGAATACGGTCACGCGGCTGCGATCACCGTTGAAGTAGTGGATGTTCTCGTGGATCCAGCGCAGGGCCATGGCCTGGTCGAGCAGTCCGTAGTTTCCTGGTGACTGGTCGTCGCCCGTGCTCAGGTAGCCTGGAGATGGAGAGGGTGGGAGGTTCAAGACGGATAAGGCAGACCGTTGCCCCTAGTCCTACAGCTGTGGTAAAGAGCAAGTTCATGGATGCATTAGTAGTCTAGTTAGAATGAAAAATTAAGAATGAATTGTATGTTATATTTGTAGAGTTGAAGAATGAGTTGTACTTTGCATATGCTGTACTTACCTACCTACATTATTTTTCATTGTTGCAACGTCTTTCTTCACATTGTGGCGTCTACCGTCCGAAATACATAAAATGTGTGCATCAAAGCATGCTAGATCTGTCATAAAACTCAGAATCAAATCTCGTTTGATCACCAGCATCGCCGAAGTCGAGCTGAAAGGGCATTCAAAAGTGCGATGAGATCAATTCAAGCACTAGATTTCTCCCACTGACAAGTTCTTCAAATTATCTTCTGCAGCGCTAACGCCTCATTTAACCGTGTTAGTGGCAGGATCCTGGTTAAACTTGGCGGATTCGTATCTCGTACGCCTTTATTGAGCGTTCCTCTACAAAGTTGTATCAGTTAACCAGCTGAGCGTGAAATTTCGTCCAGATTCATCGGTCCGACTGATCGGCAGTACAAAGTCGGTTCAGTGGGCTGATTGCATATAAGTTTGCAGCCTCTAGAAGCCTTTCGTTAATGTATCATCGTCAAACTTTCACCACGTCCAGTGGAGTGTGGCGCAGTGGAGAAGTCTGGTGTGATTTATACGAACAAATGTGAAATATTCCCCGTCGTAGAGGTGATGTAGATGCACCGAACGGTGGGTCAAAACAGATTATCGCATGTACAGGTCTCGCGAGATTAAGCGGTAGGTTTTGCACTTTTACATTTCCGGTTATATCTCAGAAACTAATCGATCTACGATGAAGCCATTTTACACGATCATGGCCGGCTTGTTACCCAACAAGTCGATCGCATCTTCAACACTTAAAAGCTTGAGACGACGAAGATATATCCTGAAGTACACTAAATTTTCTAGGTGCAAAACCTACCGCTAAAACCCGCGAGACCTGTACGCTAAAAGCCTAACGTATGCCCATCAGGTCTATCAGAAAGCCTACATGATACCGAGATCTGTCAAGAAACACCTACTCAGACTTACACAGATGATTTCCCGGGTGGATCTTGAAAGCTGAGCTGACAGGGATTAATATCAAAGTACCGAGATATAGGTACCCGGATGCCTAAAGATCCGGTGCGACACGATTAGGTAAATAGCATAGAATATCACTGCATTGGTCTCAATCCCAGCCTGTCGCGCCCAGGAGGAGAGTGTCAGGGGTCGCCGCGACCAGCGATGGTGAGCGTGGGTTGTGGCGGCTGGACACACACGACGTTGATTTATCACCACCGTGGTCTGTCGTTTAGGGCCGCGACCATCCAGGCCGCGACCCACTGAGGGTCTCATTAATCCAAAATGAGCTACTGTCTTATAATTTTGGTCCTGGACGATCGCAGTCGTCTAAACTGCCAGCCCACGGAGAGCCACTGGTTGGAAGAGTTTTGACAATCAGTCAGGTCGAAAAAAAACTCTGCAAGTTGAAAACAAACATTGAATTTGATGCTACTTAGCCCACGTTTGCCTGTACACTAACTATGTATGTGACTAGACCTATCCTCTTTTTGCAAACCTACTAGAGCAATAAATAGTTCAAAACCGCAGCAATATAGTTTTTGAGCTTTAGCTTACCATAGACTTTCAAAACGCTTTCAAATCCGAGGTGGTGCGTTGTTGGTATCACAATTAATTCTCTATCATCTTATGCAAAAAAAAAAATCAATGCTAGCTAAAAAAAAATGGGCTCTTGAGAACTGTTGCTATGGAACCATGCATTCCATCAAAATCAGTTGAACATGACGTCATTTTGACGTCTTTTTGCACGACCTACAATAGCTATAAATTTTCCGTTGAACACAAAGTGCAAAAATGATGTAGCCAAGAGTACGGAAAGTTTTGTGTCGATACGTTCAGCGTTTTTGAAGGTATAACAGAAAACGGGAGAGGCATCTAAAGAGCCCCCCTCCCCTAGTCAAGCGAAAAAAAAAACATAACACACACAAACTAGTTACACCTCTCTTCATCCCAAATTTTAGGAGGCACAATCGAAACAGAACCAATCTGGACAAGCGATTTACTGTTTTTCATTTTCATGTTTATCATTCATGTTCATTTACCAAGGAGGTTGATGTTGGTCGCAAACGCATATCTCTGAAGAAAAGTACGCTACTACCTATTGCTGAAAAAGACAATAGTATTATTGTGCTAATAGAGTTGCCCGAACGACAAAGAAACCCATCCCATGGAGGCCATCGACTTTCCTCGGTAAAAGAAGCAATTTCATCACTGCCATCTGCAGGAACGCACCCCACACATAGCTAGGAACGATTCTGCGTATGTCTCCTTAGTTCTCTGGAAATTACGGGACGATCTCACTGCACATTTAGTTGTTATACCCGTTGCTTATACATCATAAAGGCATAGAGTATTGATTGCTCAGTAGCGTTTGCCGTAAGTAAAAACTCCCTAGCATCCAGTACCGTCCTACACGGAGTACATTTCACCGTCTCCAGCTGCAGCTGCCCGCTCATCTGGACAGCTGCAGCTGCCCGCTCAGCTGGACAGCTGCAGCTGCGAGTCTGACCAGCCATCCACTCACCGAGAGCCCCCAGACGATAGTTGAGGGTGACCACGACCACCTCGCCCCAGGCGGCCAGCATGTGACCCGGAAACAGGTTGGAGGCGCCGTGGCTAAAGTGGCCGCCGTGAAGATGCACCATCACTGCGTATGGCTCCTTGACGTTGCCGGAAACCTGCCGGCATGTTCAGTGGTGACATGTGAAGGGTGGTGGTAGTGGGGCGTTAAACTTCCCTCGGCGGTAGAGGGGGAGAGAGGGAGACGGAGAGGATTGAAAGAGAGGGATAGAGCGAGAGAGAGAGAGAAAAAAGAGAGAAGGAGGAAGGGGAGAGATGGGGAGAGAGAGAGACAGAGAGAGAGAGAGAGAGAGAGAGAGAGAGAGAGAGAGAGAGAGAGAGAGAGAGAGAGAGAGAGAGAAAGAGAGAGAGAGAGAGAGAGAGAGAGAGAGAGAGAGAGAGAGAGAGAGAGAGAGAGAGAGAGAGAGAGAGAGAGAGAGAGAGAGAGAGAGAGAGAGAGAGAGAGAGAGAGAGAGAGAGAGAGAGAGAGAGAGAGAGAGAGAGAGAGAGAGAGAGAGAGAGAGAGAGAGAGAGAGAGAGAGAGAGAGAGAGAGAACTAGCGGAATATGGTCATTTCACGATGGAACCGTGCAAATTATATTAGCGGGAAGTTGCGCCCTAGTCACCTCCCACCTCCGCCAGCACCAGGTCGTGCCTCAACACGGAACGGGCCGTGCCACCTAGGTGCGCCGGGGAGAACTACAGGTCGCATAGTGCCACCAGATGTCGCGCAAACACGACAGGCGCAGATAAATAGATTTTAGATCGTGGGTGATATATTGTAACAGCGTTGATTTCTACCATGCATGTATTTTAACAACTCACAGCGTGGGCGCAGGCACTGGAACCACAACGGCTACCACAACTGCACGTAAGTATGTCCGCATACGACTTATGTTTGGACTCTAGGCAACGCTGCCCAAGCGGCCTTTTCCGTTAGGACGCCGAGCGACGGAGTGCGCGCAGCAATTTTTTTTTGTTTACCGGTTGAAACCCGCGGAGAGTAGAGTGATAGCTTTAGCGGCGGCTACCGCCACCATGGGTCGACCAAGAAGGAACACCGGTGAGTTACCAGCTATCCGGCCTGTTAGTTACGCGCGGGCCCTTCGCACGAGGCAATCATGGCGTGCCCCTCTAACCGGCGGTCTAATTTTCGTCAGCCAATTAGTCTGCCAAGTTGCTTGAATACTGGCAGTTGGCACTTTTGTTCTGTTACTACCCTTCGCCCCATACTAATGTGGCCGCCCGTCTCAGACACTCAGTTGGCCCTCCGGGCGGTCACATACACCAGCTTGTAGCTTGGCCCTGAACTATGCCCTGCCCACTGGCATGTCATGCCATGCCAGCGCCACCTTCACAATCTTGCTCGGTTACATGCACCAGTGTCATCGGTTCGCACTAAACAATGCCCTAACCGCACACTGGCACGCCATCCCGAGGGCTTGCCCGACAAAGCCGGCCATACCCAGGGGTGGAGATTTGCCTAAATCCCAGGGGGTGCTTTTCTGTTTGATACTTTGGTTAACAAGCTGCTATGTTGGTTTTGCATTGTTTGTGGGGGTGCTTTGCGTTATGAAGGGGTGCTCGTGCACCCTCAAACCCCCTTTTCTCCACCCATGGCCATGCCTGACTGGCCTGCCTATTTACCTGGGCTGTCATGCTACGTCACCACTAGATCATCAATGCAGCATAGCAGCCGGCTTTCGTGCTTCCACAGAATGGCCCTATGCCAGCAGTGACCTGACACCCAGTCGGCCCGCTGCAGACCGGTGCAAGACGACACCCCGGATCAACGGCCGTCCGACCGCCGGCCACGGGCCCGTCGCGGCCTTGAGCTGACGCCACGCCGGATGAGTCACCCGGCCGCCCCCCGGTGCGGAGGAGGGTCAACTTTGGCGTCTTTCAGAAGAGCCCAGGAAGGGGCCAGGGGTCGAGGCCAGCCAATGCCAAAACACCGAACTATAGCTCCGCCCGGACTCACTTAGCAACCTTCACTGAGAGCTGTTTTGATTCCTTTTAAGCATATTAGGGGAATTGGTCTAAAACAACACCCTGATCATTTCTCCGAATATACCCCAAATACACTTTCTTTGAATATCACTCTGAAATTCTTCTAATATACCCTACACTGAGAACCTTTTTGATTCCTTTTGAGCATATTAGGGGTTTTGGTCTAAAACAACACCCTGATCATTTCTTCGAATATACCCAAACTATACCCTTGTTCTTTAAATAGCTCCCTTGAATTCTTCTAATATACCATAGTAAGTACCGAAGAGGAAAGGAATATGATTCCTGTTCTATTCCCTGCGATACCCACAGTACACTCCTTTTAACCTACCAAAATACCCTTACATCGAAACCTCTAGTATTCCTTCTAAGCGTATAAGGGGAATATTTTGCAAACTATACTCGCATTATACCACGTAACACTCCCGTATTATTCTGTGATTTCCATCACTGATCTCAATGTATTCTTGCATTAGACCCCACATAAACCCAGAAGGGAAAATAATAATGCCCTAGGTATATTCGTCGTAGAACTTGCTCAGAAACTGTCTCATTACTCTCAGCTCCCTCGTCCGATTTCCCTTTATATATCGTAACACATCCAAAACGAGGGTTAAGGTTCTATCCCCAGCAGGGCGCGTATGGCTGAATAGCCCAGCGGGGCGCGGGTTAGTGGTCAGCAACACGTCCAGGGAGCGACTGCCCGTCCTCCTCGCCCGCCCGGCCGGCCAGTCCCGGCCCGCCGACCGGTCACCGCCGGAGGCGCCGAGCGGCACAGGTACGGTATCTGACAGTAGCGGCAGAGACTGTACACTAGGGTATATTAGAAGAATTCAAGGGAGGAATTTAAAGAACGAGGGTATAGTTTGGGTATGTTCGAAGAAAATGATCAGGGTGTTGTTTTAGACCAAAACCCCTGATATGCTTAAAAGGAATCATTTGAGGAATCATTTGAGTATCTTAAGGGCATTCCGCCAGGAAAACGGCAGAGTTATAGGAGCATGACACACCATGATCAAAGGGAATAGAGAATCGTTTTGGTTTTCAGTGTTAACGCTAATGGTCATTTCACGATGGAACCGTGCAAATTATATTAGCGGGAAGTTGCGCCCTAGTCACCTCCCACCTCCGCCAGCACCAGGTCGTGCCTCAACACGGAACGGGCCGTGCCACCTACACTGTAAAAAATGTTTACACACTTCGTGTTATGTGGGCAAATCTCACTAACAAAAGGTGTGTAAAGTTAACACGCATTTCTGAGATAAGTGTGTTTACCAGAACACGCAATACGATGATGGCGTGTTTTGAAACTCACCTGTCAGGTTTCTTACTCACTTTTGATTACACACGTATGCCTTGTTACCGTGTTTTAAAACTCTCTTAGAGCGCTGACTTACTATCAAAATGTGTGCAGAATAACTAAGAAAAACATGAAGTTAGTAGTGTGGGCAAATCTCACTAACCAAAGGTGAGTAAACTTAACACGTATTTCTCGGACAAGCGTGTTTTCCAATTACACACATATACCTTATTACCGTGTTTTTAAACTCGTTTAGATACTTTCACTTACTAACAAAATATGTGTCGAATAACACACCTTTTGTCTTCGATATTTAACTCCCACGTTGCACTTTTACACACATTATGTTTCGAAACTTGTCGACATTTTATTCAAAACATGTAAACTATCAGACATATAGATATTTATTCACAATCGATGGCAACACAAATCGAATTCCTAAATCCAAACGTTTCGACAGCAGTGTGCCTTCGTCAGTGGCTAAATTAAAAATATATATAATATCAAAAACAATCGCTATAAGTCGTTCACACACAAGACATACAAGATACAAGATACACATACAAGATTATACAAGACACAAGACTTATAGCGATTGTTTTTGATATTATATATATTTTTAATTTAGCCACTGACGAAGGCACACTGCTGTCGAAACGTCTGGATTTAGGAATTCGATTTGTGTTGCCATCGATTGTGAATAAATATCTATTCAAAACATGTTCGCGTCACAATCTGAGCCGCCATGTCACAAACGAATCTGAGACGCCATGCATCAAACGAACAACCGACTTGGATGCCTGGAGCGAATGACTATAGCACACATTCTGAGCTGCAAATACAAACGAACGCCGCCTTGCCAGGACAGGTGTCCACCAGGAACTGAACAACATCGTCACGTAAACATTAAAAACGACACAGACGACAGGAACTGTGTCATTTTGAGAAAAAAAACGACACAGGAACTGAACTGAAACTGGAACAGTTTCAGTTATAACAGGAACTGAACAACATCGTCACGTACACATTCAAAACAACACGGACGACGTAAACATTCTGAGACGCACTGTATCAAAGGATGTCGTGTGTGTGTGTGTGAGGGGCTTATTCAGTCAGTTGTTTGATCTGCTGAATACGCTTCAGGGCGCGGTTTCCAACCACCACGCTGCCCCGGGCCTTCTCAAAAACCTGCTCAGACAGGAATGCGAGTGCATTTTTTGCGGTTTTTGTGGGCGGCTTTTGGTTATACACTGGGAAGGACGCCGCCCACAGCAGAAGGGCATCGCTGCGCGTCATTTCCACGTCCTCGACCACCCGCTGGCGCTCGACAACCAGTGTCAGAGAACCATTCGGGCTCTCCTCGAAGTGCGGCATCGTTTGGCTGCCAGCGGACCCGAATATCTCCTCTGGGTCCACCAGGAGATATTCCAGTAGCGAATCCACCTTGTCATCATCTGAAACAAACGGCAGTTACTTTTAGTTCCCAACCTTGCAAACAATACCTTGGTGTGAAATGTGAGGGTTCGGCGCATGGCAAAACGAATGGTTATCTCATTATTTCCGAACTAGAAGAAGTGGATGGATCATTCATTGCTAAATTATTCATGCCGCCTACCGAGGCTAAAAGACATGAAAAATC
The DNA here is from genome assembly GCF_019059575.1 of Amphibalanus amphitrite. Lineage (NCBI taxonomy): Eukaryota > Metazoa > Arthropoda > Thecostraca > Balanomorpha > Balanidae > Amphibalanus > Amphibalanus amphitrite. The sequence continues at coordinate 55,634 of NW_024883046.1, read as the reverse complement.
TGCGTTGCTTCTACCCGCGCCTGCCGATCGAGCGGCTCGTCAAAGGTAGGTATAAAGGCCTATAATGAAATGAAAAAGTACAATCATGAATGAAGAGCATAGTGGGATCAATGAGTGGAAGATAAGCGTATGTTGATTGAACCGTAGAAGAGATGTCCTTGAAATACATTTATTTTTGGTACCTATACTTTTCATATTTCGGCCATTCAACATACGGCTAACCTTCACTCAAATGTAAATCGTAATGAAAATAATGAAGAAAAAATAAAAATAATAAATAAAAAAATAAAAAATAATGAATAAAAATAATGAAGACAGTTAACCCTGAAAAGAGGCATGTTTAACCATGTGCATATGTTGTCTCACCTTCGCACTCAGTGTGCATCTGCACAGCGGTGAGGAAGTCGCACAATCGCTTCCGGTATTCCTGAAGACGGGAACCCTGTCCGCCGCTGATCCTCTCCAGCTCGTACCAGATCTGGAAACATTGTGGAATAATTTAACATGTGCGTGCGCGCCGTGTATCTGCGAGAGCGAGGGCGAGAGAGTGTGTGAGAGTGTGTGAGAGCAAGAGAGAGCGAAAGAGCGAGAGCGAGAGAGCGAGAGAGCGAGAGAGCGAGAGAGAGAGAGAGAGAGAGAGAGAGAGAGAGAGAGAGAGAGAGAGAGAGAGAGAGACAGGCAGACAGACAGACAGACAGACAGACAGACAGACAGACAGACAGACAGACAGACAGACAGACAGACAGACAGACAGACAGACAGACAGACAGACAGACAGACAGACAGACAGACAGACAGACAGACAGACAGACAGACAGACAGACAGACAGACAGACAGACAGACAGACAGACAGACAGACAGACAGACAGACAGACAGACAGACAGACAGACAGACAGACAGACAGACAGACAGACAGACAGACAGACAGACAGACAGACAGACAGACAGACAGACAGACAGACAGACAGACAGACAGACAGACAGACAGACAGACAGACAGACAGACAGACAGACAGACAGACAGACAGACAGACAGACAGACAGACAGACAGACAGACAGACAGACAGACAGACAGACAGACAGACAGACAGACAGACAGACAGACAGACAGACAGACAGACAGACAGACAGACAGACAGACAGACAGACAGACAGACAGACAGACAGACAGACAGACAGACAGACAGACAGACAGACAGACAGACAGACAGACAGACAGACAGACAGACAGACAGACAGACAGACAGACAGACAGACAGACAGACAGACAGACAGACAGACAGACAGACAGACAGACAGACAGACAGACAGACAGACAGACAGACAGACAGACAGACAGACAGACAGACAGACAGACAGACAGACAGACAGACAGACAGACAGACAGACAGACAGACAGACAGACAGACAGACAGACAGACAGACAGACAGACAGACAGACAGACAGACAGACAGACAGACAGACAGACAGACAGACAGACAGACAGACAGACAGACAGACAGACAGACAGACAGACAGACAGACAGACAGACAGACAGACAGACAGACAGACAGACAGACAGACAGACAGACAGACAGACAGACAGACAGACAGACAGACAGACAGACAGACAGACAGACAGACAGACAGACAGACAGACAGACAGACAGACAGACAGACAGACAGACAGACAGACAGACAGACAGACAGACAGACAGACAGACAGACAGACAGACAGACAGACAGACAGACAGACAGACAGACAGACAGACAGACAGACAGACAGACAGACAGACAGACAGACAGACAGACAGACAGACAGACAGACAGACAGACAGACAGACAGACAGACAGACAGACAGACAGACAGACAGACAGACAGACAGACAGACAGACAGACAGACAGACAGACAGACAGACAGACAGACAGACAGACAGACAGACAGACAGACAGACAGACAGACAGACAGACAGACAGACAGACAGACAGACAGACAGACAGACAGACAGACAGACAGACAGACAGACAGACAGACAGACAGACAGACAGACAGACAGACAGACAGACAGACAGACAGACAGACAGACAGACAGACAGACAGACAGACAGACAGACAGACAGACAGACAGACAGACAGACAGACAGACAGACAGACAGACAGACAGACAGACAGACAGACAGACAGACAGACAGACAGACAGACAGACAGACAGACAGACAGACAGACAGACAGACAGACAGACAGACAGACAGACAGACAGACAGACAGACAGACAGACAGACAGACAGACAGACAGACAGACAGACAGACAGACAGACAGACAGACAGACAGACAGACAGACAGACAGACAGACAGACAGACAGACAGACAGACAGACAGACAGACAGACAGACAGACAGACAGACAGACAGACAGACAGACAGACAGACAGACAGACAGACAGACAGACAGACAGACAGACAGACAGACAGACAGACAGACAGACAGACAGACAGACAGACAGACAGACAGACAGACAGACAGACAGACAGACAGACAGACAGACAGACAGACAGACAGACAGACAGACAGACAGACAGACAGACAGACAGACAGACAGACAGACAGACAGACAGACAGACAGACAGACAGACAGACAGACAGACAGACAGACAGACAGACAGACAGACAGACAGACAGACAGACAGACAGACAGACAGACAGACAGACAGACAGACAGACAGACAGACAGACAGATCATGCAAAAGCCAAGATTAAAACTTAACCCCTGCCTCATCTCAGCATCGGAACAATTTCGGGATAGTATTATTGCAGGTATTATTGCAAATTCAATCGAGTCAGGTACCGATGAAGGTTCCCCGGCGAAATATTACTCTACAAGACTGCCTCCTTGACTCCTTCTTACAAGACTCCTTCTTGCCTCCTATAACTTACCTCTTGGTGATTCTTCATCATGGGGTACATGTGCAGGAACTTCTTCATTGGCGTCGAGAGAGCCACGGCGTGTCGACGGCGGTCCGCGAATGTCAAGTCTCGCAGCGCTTCCCGCTCTTCCTCGGTTAGTCCCTCTTGCCTTAGCCGATTCCTGTGAACTTGCATGTCCTCCTCTGGTTCCGGCGGGAGGTAGTCTGTAAAAATGGCAGCTTTTGAGTGTTTTATTTTTGAAGCAAGAAACGGCCTTTAACACGCGGCCCGCTGGGGAGAGGGGGGGGGGGCGAAACGCCCCCATGTTTTCCTGGAATAACTCCGAAATGTGAAGAGCTACCGACTTGTAATTTGGCATACCCCACCAGACATCAATTTTACATCTTTAAAACAAAATTTAAGATCCTAGCTTCGGGTCGCCAGGGGAGTACAGTGACGTCATCTTTCGCTAATTTTGACCAAAAATAACCCATTGAGCCATCCCGAATGGGACCCATATGGGCTGTAAGTTGGCGAACTGGGCATAGGTGAGCATGGACCACAGGTTGCCGTGTCATGGGCGTCCAGGGTATTTTTTAAACGGGAGAGCCCTTGGCAACGCACGTGCTGCACAACACCCCTGACACGCACCCCATTCGCCAGCTCGATCGGGCAGCGTTTGCCGCATGCCGATCGGCCGTCGGGGCGCCGAGCTACGGGCCCGGGAAGCGACCCCTGCCGGCCTCATTTTGGCGTTTTGACGACGCGTTGCCTTCATTTTCCCATGTTGAGGCAATGGGAGAAAATGCATTTTTTCCAGCGCGTGCCACGCACCTCCCCGGGCCCGCATCGACTCGAAACGACCACGGTGCACCGGTTCGCAGCGTCACCTCGGCGCCGTGCAAATTTCAGGCTCCTACCCCCAGCCGTTTAGCCCCGGCGCGTGAGCAAATGCACCCACTGCACAGCGTGATGGGGCCGGGTCGGGTCGGGTCGGGCCGGGCCGGGTCGCGAATACTCAGATTTTCCCATTAATCTCAAAAGAACTCGCTCGTTCGCTGCGCTCACTCGCTCGTAATCATACCTTGATATCCCTCGAAGTTTTCGTAGCGTCTGGACTTCTTCGCCTTCTTCGCCGCTGTCGCCTGGGCCGGCCGCTTGAATGATCCCATGACACCCGGGTCCGGTCGTTTATAGTTCCTCACACGCCATTGAATCTTGTTTTTTACTTGCTCCTGGAGAGAAAATGGGAGAATCCTATGTAATCACTAAATTACCAGTAAACCGCCGTGTTCGGCGAGGGACGGGCGAGCGAAATAACATAAACAAAATTATTTTCACTTTCATCCAGAGAACCATCTTTTGCCGACTTTATCATTTTAATGTCGTTTAACATGTAAAATCATCGAGTCCCTAAATAAATTTGCGATATAATCATATCCACCGACCACCACCCAGAGGCACCATGACATCCTACATCCATGCGCTTTTCATAAATTAAATTCTACATCCATGCGCTTTTCTAATTCATGTCATTCGTGCGCTTACCAGTGCCTGCCTTGAAGTCAAGCCGTGCAGCAGAGCTGGCCACTGCTCGAGCGCCCGGTCCGCTAGATCCATATAGCGGTTATGGGTCATGGTGAGAGATCTGCAAGAGTATGACGCTACTTGAAAAAGATACGAGACATCCAGGTGTTTAGGGATTGGTTTATGAGAAAAGTATTCATTAATATGATAGAGTGGGATAATTCGAATAGAGTGCGGTGATTTAACCCTCGCCGTACCAAGTGCTTTCTTACACCTTCCCCACACCAGGGGGGGGGGGGGGTTGGTACGACCCCCCCTCGCAATTTCGCTCCTGGTGGAGCTAGAGCGTCGCGGAAAAAACGAGCGTGTTGCTCGTCACGAGACGCAGCGACTGGTACCCATAAACAAGGTCAAAGGTCAACCGGTGACCTCTGAGGTCGGTCAATGACCTCCAGACATGGTCCAGACATGGTCTCAGTTTTTCGTCAATAACTTCTCGAAAAATTGTCGTAGAGCCAAAATTCAAACGCCATCGTGTCTGCCTTGAAGAGACGCATCGAATGGTGTACTTTGTGTTAAGAAATGCTTAACTTTTAAGTTCACCTTAAGTTGTGACCTTAAGAGGTCAGGTCAGGTCAGGTCATTGACCCAGGCAGGTCATGTTGCATATCCTCTGATCCGGCTGATCACTCTGAACACAATGGTACCTGTCTCGACTCGCTAGGACGTTTAGGTTAGGAGTTATTGACGAAAAACGAAATTTGACCTCTATGACGTCATAATGACGTCACTAACTTTTCCCAGGCCACTACAATGTGTGAGCAGGTTGAAAACCCTGAATAACACGTCAGCACTTAATTTCAAGAGGATTGAATCCCTTTTCGATAGAAAATTCGCGGTTTCATTTTTTCCCCCATTGACTTATAATGGGGAGGTCACGTGACTGACCTGACCTCTGGTGACCGGAAGTGAAAATCCGAAATATACAAAATGTAGATACGCCTAGGGCAATCACACACTGAAAGTTTCATTTCCTTCCGAAAGTCCTTCTCGAGTTGACAGCGATTTGAATTTAGCCGTGCAGAGGTCAGAGAATGACGTCACAGGTCAGTGACTTGACCTGACCTGAAATTGATTCTGGCACTGAAAGGTCCGGCTTGGATGAAAGGTTACACTTCCCAAATTTCAGCTTTCTATCCCTACGCGTTCTCCAGCAATCCTGGAAAAAAACCGTCTGGGGGTGGCACCAACCCCCCCCCCCCTGGTACGGCGAGGGTTAAACATAGTCGGTTCAATAGTTTGATCTTATTCATCGTTGGAAATGGTCGCCAGGGAATGATGACCATTTCTGTCGCCCCCCCCCCCCCCCTGCACGGACGAATGTGGCAAAACAAGTAAATCTAACTGAAATATCGACTCATTCCGACCTAAATGAGTCAATACCGAAACTCTGGCTAACACTCAAGCGAGCGGCAGCATTATGCTTACCCGTTTGTGAGCTTTTCGTGGTTGACGATCACTCCTGTCAACTCACTCCACTCGGTCCGAGTAAGTGGCTGCTTCTCGTTGCTTCGCAGTTTCGCCCGCAGCGCCGGTCGCAACTGGCTGTCGTCGAAGGGACCCACCGGCACAGTGTCCTTTCTGTGAAATACAAGCAGAACGGTGTGAAATAGAAATATGAAATTGCGTCAAATTGCGTCCGAAATCGCCAGCATACGCTAGGGGACGTAGGGAGTAACAAGCTGTCAAACAAGTATTCATGACGTTCAGTGGATTCCTGGCATCACCTACATTGGGTGACCAAAAATGCGTGCAAAACAGTTAATATTTGCTACCGATTAACTGCAAGTAAAGCTCGGCCAGTGCTGCCAAATCCTATTCACGCCACTTGGTAAGATCGGGCCCAGGTCAGTGTAATAAAGGCATCGAACGCGAAAAATCGTGTCGCGGCGTCTGTGACACAGTGGACGGCGAGCGGCCGTCGGTAGCTGACGCCTTGGCGGTCAGCCGGGCGGTGACGTCACACAAAGTGGGGAGGGACCGGTGACGTGAGGCGTCACACAACTGGGATGGCCGCACGCACAGGTAGACATATTATGGGAGTTTCAAAGCATCGATAACCTTACACAGTAAGGTATTTCAAAATAATAACTTAAAAAATAATGCTGCTCGGGGCTATCCTGGTACTCCTGATTACGGCGAATGCATATGCAATTCTTTAAAGATCACCATTATGCCAGCAGTTGATTTTACAAATAACAATTAAACATGCTCACCTAGACAATGCAGGCGAAGTGGGTTTGGCGATGACGGCACTGTCCAGTGTCACGCCCTGTGAGGTCGATGGCTCTGCTGTCTGGCTCTGGCTTTGCTCTGCTGTCTGAAGTACTGAGCCGGCGTTCTCTTTTGATCCGACAACCGTGGACTCTGCAGACGCTGTCTCGTGTTCCACTTGCGCTACGCCAACTGTTGCCTCTGTGCCGGTGGACGACTTCACTTCCACTGAATTGTCCTGCAAACTGTTAAAACCTCTGTCAGATTGAGTTTCAAAACGGAGTAACTGCAAACAGTTTTGGTAGCTGTGGTGTATCGTGCTGGCGCTGGTCGCGCTGGCGCGCAGTGCGCCGGTCACGCACTGTGCGCCGGTCACGTGACCTGCGCGGTGCCCGCGGCGGTGGACGAGCGGTGGACAGGGAGCCGCCGCCGCGGTGGCGGGGAGTCTGTGGCCGGTCGGGGCCGAGAGTGGATTGGAGCCCGAGCTGGGTGAACTTGCTTATTATTTTATCTTTACTTTTCGTTGTGTGTGCCAATACACATCAGTAGCATACGTTTAAAGTACCACTGTTCAATAACTGGAATGCCTCTCCAGCCGCGGTAAAAGGCATTCAAGTTTGAGCATAGCACGTATTCACAGACACCCTCAAAGGCTTCAAAATCTTAGACTTCAAAGTTGATCAAAGCCTTATCAAACGCTTATCTCTGATCCAATTATTAATGTTTATAACACGTTATCTGTTCAAATAAGAAATCGTAACAATATAAATAGCTGTTAACGTACCTGACCAGGGAGTTGTGGTTGCTGTCCAGAATGACGACTGATGAAAGGGTCCTCACGCGGGGACGAGAGATAGTAATCTTGTCTTTATCCTCCAGCCAGGTCCAACACGACCACTCTTCATCGTATATCTCCAGCTTACATTCATCCTGCCGAAAAAATGGTGGTGTGTTACAAGATCATCCAGCATTAGTTATGAGTTCAAGTAGTTGGGATGGTTGCTGTCTCACAAGAACATCAGTTACACATGTGAAAACATCTATAGTTTCTCCATCTCAGGCATTTAAATTCAATGTATATATTGGTAAAACTAAAGACAAGTATATCAATCGGAGCAAAAATCGCCTAAACGCGTTTCGACCTATCGGTCGTCTTTTTTGCATCTGTGTACTTACCACATCCAGTGTGAGAAAAGTGATTTTGCGACCGTTTTAAGAACAAATTTCCTCTCACTGGCAGAACAAAATTTTGTGAATTTTGGAGCAAACTGATTTAAAACGAACTTTGAAATATTTGTTGACACAAAGGAACGTTCAATCACATACCAGGCATCAGCAGTTGGTTGATTGCTGCGTCCTGCGTGTGTTTTTAGAAGTTTTTGTTGTGAAAATATGCAGCAGGAGACTAAAAATTTCTGTTTTTAATAGCGAAAAGGTCCACAGAACAAAATTTCTAAGTTCCAAAAAAACGGAGAAGCAGGTCACTTTTCTGACACTGACCATATCTGCACCTACTGAAGACGACCGATAGGTCGAAACGCGTTTAGGTGATTTTTGTTCCGATCGATATATTTAAATTCAATCTTGACTGACTGGAAGGATGGTCCGAATCAGGGCCGGAACAGTTCGTGAACTGAACTTAGTGAATTGAACTTTTTTGAACTGAACAAAGCACTTGACGCCGTTCACTGTGAACTGAACTGTCCTGAACTGTCCGTCAACACGAAACGCAGGTGATTTGAACTATGGGCGAGAAAATTTTGAAAATTTGGGTTCAAAATGTGCACAATGAATGTCCCCGAAAAGTCAAAAAGTTTCAGCTCTCTAGCTCTTATCGTTTAGCGTTGAGATAAGAAAAACCTCATGGGGGCCGATTCGGCCCCCCCCCCCCACCAGTAATAGGGTTAAACATTGATTTAGAGCGACATTCCTGTATAGTACACACAAGCACATACAATTTAACACCATCCTACCTGTAAGAGTCCGAAGAAAGTCCGTATCTTCGACCGGAGATCTTTCACGGAGTCGTGCTCTATCACCCGGGACACCCCTTCGTGTGTCACGAGCGTCTTCATCGTTCACTGCAAGAGCATATCAGCATCGGTCAAATATCTTCAGAAATAGCATGCAAAAGCCACAACACATCATCATCAGATGCATCATTTAGATAGAGCTGTTCACTCCTTTTAACCACAGTGAATATCTCACCATCATGGGGACTTTGACTGGTGACGAGGGGTTTGAAAGGGAGCAAGTCAGAATTGTAATATTAATATAAATTACATCTCCTTATATGGGCATTGCTCCACCCATTTTTGTGATGTCATATCTTAATTTTGATCAATCCATGTTTGGACTGCTTCCCTGCAGTTTGCCCAACTGACAGGCTTCGGTGTCACCCATGGGTGGAGTTTCTCAAACAAGTTGGTGGGATGAAAATCTTAGGTAAAACCAAAATTGAACCAATGCTGATTTCCAACTAGAATATCAGGGGTACCAACAACCAAACTGATATTCTGGGTGGAGAGAAATTCCACAAAAATACTAAGTTAGAAGCAACCAACATCATAGTTAATATGAAACAAAAATTACAAGCTCCAGAGGCCTTGCTCCAGATACCAAACCAGTTGAGCACACTGTGGTTATTCCGTGCCATATACTATATGTAGAAACGTTTCAGTATATAGAAACAATGTTCCATAGATAGAAACGCTGAGGTGATCATTGTTCCAAATATGGAATAGGGTTTCTGTATGTGGAAACGGAAGGTGCGTGCTCGCCTGTTATTTTAAGTTTTGGAAAAATTGACACCGCATTTCCATCTGCAGTGCTTCCTTGATGCCAATATAAATAGATGGCAGTCCACCATCTAGACAGTTATAACACATCTTGCTTTGAAATAAATCACCCAGAAAGATTGGCGTTTCTGAGCATTTCCAGTTTTGGAACAGTACCTACCTAGTGTTTCTATATTTCAGTCGGGGAAACTATGGTAAGATCTGCTATTTTTAGCAGTCTGCTATTTTTAGCAGAAATCTGCTAAAAATGGGTTTGGGTACGCATGTGACGTCATCGTACCCAAATATAGCAGATTTGGGTACGGCCCCATACAAAAGCAGATCTGCACCCTAATTGAAGCAAATGCGCATCAAATGCCTGGCAGATTCATGATTAGAATAGTGCTAAGAATGTCCTCTGATATTTTTGTTCAGATCCGACTATTTTCAAATACCTAATGAATTTGAAAATAGTTGGATCTGAACAAAAATAGCAGAGATCACTCTCAGCACTATTCTAATCATGAATCTGCCAGGCATTTGATGCGCATTTGCTTCAATTAGGGTGCAGATCTGCTTTTGTATGGGGCCGTACCCAAATCTGCTATATTTGGGTACGATGACGTCACATGCGTACCCATTTTTAGCAGATTTCTGCTATAAATAGCAGACTGCTAAAAATAGCAGATTTTACCATAGTTTCCCCGACTGATTTAGGAATGTTTCAAATAAAGGAACGTTTCTATAAAACCAGAAGGCCAGTCCCATTCCTGGCTGAGTGGTCTAAAGCGCCAGAGTTCAACGCTGGAACTGGTGGTGAGAGCCCGGTTCAAGCCCCAGTGCAGGTGTGAGCGGTAACATTTGGCCCCTACGTGTAATGGCGTGCATGTATGTGGCAGGGGCCGCACGAAGACCAGAGAGCATGAGTGGGCGGAGGGGACCGTGTCCAGTCTACCGGGCACGTTAAACTTTCAGACGAAATTCTGCCATAGCACTGGAATTGCGTGATCGGTGGTGGGTTCACTGTTCAGAGACAGGCACAACAAGCTATGCTTAGTGTGGACTCGGATCCCTCAAGCCACCCAATCAAACATTTGGACTAAATTTATAAAAAAAAAATATGGAACGGAATTATCATAGTGTGCCCGACTGAAACCACACACATAAATTATAACTTCTCACGTGTCAATTGCTTGGCAAATGTGGCGCACACTAGACTTCCTTGCAAAACACTAGGTAGGCTCCAAGGACGCCCAGCATTACTAGCATATACACTCTAGCTATAGCCTCTAAGTAAGCTTTGAAACCATAAAATTGACTATTATTAATCAATATCTTCAAATTATGCACACACTGCCTAGCTTCATAGACCTTCGGAATCAGCCAAGGTAAACACTGAATCCGCGTGGCCAGCGTTACCCCTGTTTTTTTTTGTTTCCCCAGATTCCCACACAAATTTCCCTATTTCTGGCACTCATTTCCCTAGTGCACAAGTCCAAATGTCAATGTCCCTGATTTAGCAGAGCAAGGGCCGGCGCCACAGGGGGGGGGGGGCAGGGGGAAGCCGCCCATCCACCAGTTGCCAGCCGGGCCCTTTAAAAAATTGCAGGAACATGCATTTTTGCATAATTTGGGCCCCTCTCGAAAAAATATTGAGCCAAATCCGAGGAGTTTTCAGATTTTGTGTATAGGTTACCTTGGGCCTTTCCGCATGGGCCCTTTATCGGGACAAGCTGCCCCCGCAGTCCGAAATCTGTGGCGCCGGCCCTGCGGCAGCTTGCTTGATTTTACCCCATGGAGCAAGCATATCCCGAAGAATCGGCCAGCGGGTGAATTACTACCCAAGATGAGGGTTGCTCAGGATTTTCTTGTAGTAAAATCCTTCGGGATGTTCGCTCTGGGGTCAAATCAAGCAAGGCCTTCTAAATCAGGGACATTTGGACTAAATTTTATATGCAAATGAGCATCTAGGGAAATGAGTGCCCGAAATAGGGAAATTTGTGTGGAAATCTGGGGAAACCAGCAAAATACCAGCGGTAACGCTGTAATGGCAAGGCCATATAACTCCGACCTTGATTTCATATTTTCACGTGAATTTCGGCATTTATCCATTTATGAAGTGGATTGCTTTGTATTTTAAGTGTGGGTCATGGAGCATGATCACATGTGATTACTTTTCCCCTAAATAAGCTGTGCGTGGTTCTAACAATTTTTTATGTTAGATTGAGATTGGTTGCAGGTCAGTCAGGCTGAGGCACATTGTGGTACCTAGGTAGTTTCGTTCCATCTATGGAAATGCTTCTATTCTTGGAAACATTTCTAAATATGAAAAGTTTTTGATCCATAAATGGAGACTTGCATCGTGCATTGTCATAAGTGGAAACTCTGAACTTCCAGGTGATTTATTTCCAAGCAAAATGTGTAATGTAACTGGATGGCTGATTGCCATCTATTGGCATCAGAAAATAAAGAGGGTTAAAATGTGGAGTGAATTTTGTCAAAGTTAAAAATATTTGTGAAGCCCAAGTCAGTTAAGTATCAGCCCAAACCAGGTTTGGGCTATCATATTTGAAAGGAAACATTTATGGAAGTGTTCCGTCATTCATCCCAGTTTCGCTCCATCTGCAATCACAACCTAAAATTTTATATCACAGGCTGGCATGGAAAAATCTAACCATGGATTTTGACCCACCAACCATGGTACCTACCCAAGGGCGTCGCCACAGGGGTGTGACAGAGGGGATCTCATCCCCTCCACTTTTTAAAACTTTAACATTACGCCTATGGCGTTGCATGGAAGACTTGAAATGGTCCTCGTCCCCTCCAAAATGGTCAATGTCCCCTCCAGTCGTCACACCGTGGAGTGGCCCCTGTACCTACCTATCTGTCGTAGATTCAAATGTTAGCTTTTCATTTTTAGAAACAGTGTTGTGCATAGTTTTGCAAGAACTTGCGTAGCTCGTCAAGGAGGTGAGCGTGCACCTTCCGTTTCCAAATATAAAAATGCAGCATGTCCATATTTGGTACAATGCTCGCCTCAGCTCTTTATGCCCATCAACTTGTTTTGAAAACTATAAGGTACCTCTGACACTAAACTATACCCATTGTTATTGCTCACCTCAGTCTAAAATGGTTGTTCTATCATGAGTAGCCAGTCTGCAAAACATGGCAGGATTTGACGAGATCTCATCGGAGCAGTCATCATGGATCAGGGCAAAAACTGGGGCAGGTTTTAGGAATGTTGGGGCAGAAGTTGAAAAATTGGGACAGAAATACTTTGCTCAGCTCCTCACCACCTTCCACATCATTATAGAGTTAAATCATTTGCATTATTAGGGGCAGGAATTGTGCTGCCCTGAGTCTCAGCATTCTGAGTATTTTGTCTGCCCTGAAAATCTTGTCAAGCTCCCTGCCACATTTTGCAGACTGGATGAGTAGGAGGAAATAAATATTTTACCTGTGACTGGAGAACATAACCAATTTATCATCTATATGTGCAATTAATGTGCTGTACATGGCAAATTGTCTATTGACACTGCCATTCACATGCATGCCTTCCTTGACCGTTGATATGTTTCATAGTTATATAATCGTAATGCACAATGAATACAAATACATGTAATGCATGTGAAAATCACACAGTTTCATTAGACAATAGGTATTTTATCATATTTCTTCACTTACCATTTGAGACACCACTTCGCAAACAGGCCTCAGATGAATGCGGCGGAGTCGCGCGCGCGATCCGCACAAAATGGCGACATTGTTGCAGTAACTTAGCTGCGTGTAATGGTTTACTAGCATAATACGTGTAATGTTACTGATCGGCACGCTGAAGGCAAGTTTGATAACACGTCTCTCGATTTTTGAGCCGGGGTTGTCTTAAACACGCGTATGTGTTTAATAACTCACATCGCAGCACACACTTTATCTTTGTTTTGAAGCACATCAACGAGTTAATCAAATGTATCCGTGTGGTGATTGCAACACCCCGTGTTTCAGAACTCGTTAAATCATTTTCTTCCTGCAGGTTACACTCTTATAACACATATATGTGTTATGACACTAGCGTTATGTTGAATAAATAACTAATGTGTTAGTAAACATTTTTTACAGTGTAGGTGCGCCGGGGAGAACTACAGGTCGCATAGTGCCACCAGATGTCGCGCAAACACGACAGGCGCAGATAAATAGATTTTAGATCGTGGGTGATATATTGTAACAGCGTTGATTTCTACCATGCATGTATTTTAACAACTCACAGCGTGGGCGCAGGCACTGGAACCACAACGGCTACCACAACTGCACGTAAGTATGTCCGCATACGACTTATGTTTGGACTCTAGGCAACGCTGCCCAAGCGGCCTTTTCCGTTAGGACGCCGAGCGACGGAGTGCGCGCAGAAATTTTTTTTTGTCTCCCTCTGTTCTTTCTAGGGCGTCTTTCAGAAGAGCCCAGGAAGGGGCCAGGGGTCGAGGCCAGCCAATGCCAAAACACCGAACTATAGCTCCGCCCGGACTCACTTAGCAACCTTAACGCTAATGACACAATTAACCCGCGCACCGACGGGGGGGGGGCGGATATCCGCCCCCCCTGAGGTTTTTCGCGAATAGCGGGAAAACCGCGGCGCGTAGCGCCGCAAAATTCGGTATGACTATAACCTCATCAATTTTACACATGGTGAGCAAGTTTGAACCTCCTACCTTTTAAGATCAGGTCACCAGGTCACTTTGAATAACCCAACCTCAAGTCACTTTTTTGCAACTTTGTCACCGTGCCAGAGCTACAGTAGATGTCGGAGGCCTTTGAAAGTCGCAGGATATTATAAGGTCATTAGTAGCTACAATTTGTATATCTCGGAATTTTGATATCGGTGACCTAAGGTCAGGTCAATTTCGCGACCTCCTCATTATAAGTCAATGGGGGAAAATCAACTCCCTTTTTTACCACTAAAACGGGTCGGAATGGCCCCATATACCATACATGACTTCATATACGATCAACCTTCACTACCTTGAGGTCTGTTTTGCTGTTGGGCAGCTGTGAGGTCATGTGACGTCATCAAAGGTCACCAAAGGTTTTTGGCCAATAACTCCGTACAGGAACAAGATACAGACGCGTGGATGGTCTCATTGTGTTCAGCTCGTCAAGACGCAACGAATGATATACATGATGACCTCGAGGTCACGTGACCTGAGGTCAACCTTTGACCTTGACCTTTCGAGGTCAACATATATATCATTCGATGCGGATTGACGAGAGTATCACGATGATGCCCTTAGTTTGTTCCTATCTTGATTAATTCGAAAGTTATTCGAGAAAAACTCTCTCCATATCTAGCGCCGCCATTTTGACTTTTTCGACCCCTGTGACGTCATCTTTGACCTGACCTGAAAATGACCTTAGTAAAAATTGTAGATCTTGGCCGTGCGTATCCGATGCCGTTTACCGCTTGTCGCTATCTTGCTTCGTTCTCGAGATCTCAGGGGGGGCGGTCATCCGCCCCCCCCGTCGGTGCGAAGTTGGCGCAGACCCCCGTCGGTGCGCGGGTTAATAGAGACGATACATTGGCTGATTGCCAGTCATCTATTGCGATAGATATGATACGAGCCTTTCTGATAATTAGGCCAGCTTGAATTGATTACATAACCCATTTCATTTAGCGAGACCGCTATTGGGTCATTGGCATAAAACAAGTAGTGAACAGCGAAAATATCTTACGGCTACAACAGTGAGGTTGGGCTTCATCGACAGCAACCTTTTATCCATAAAAATTTGATGTGTCGTCAGTCCAGGTGGCTCAATCAGTTTACGTTTTCGCCATGCACTCCGACATATTAGTTGTGTGGGCTTTGTTTCCGTGGGTTCTGTAAGTGCACTGCTACTGTAATAAAGTAGCAACTATTGTTGCCTGTGATACACAGGTGTAATCGATATAATCAAGCGCGCAGTTGGTTTTCTCCCACGAACCCTCTTAGACAGCCTTGTCTACTGTCCTGCTAGTTTCAGAATAAAACGTAAAACTACTTAATTTTTGTGCTGCAAAGGCGTGTGCCTGCGTTGAGCTATCCTGCTCCTCGACAATTCTTTGAGAACAGCCACACATGTCGCTGACACCATCGATATTGGATCGATCGACAGCCTCGCTCGGTGAAGCCAGTATTCAAACAGATAGGTGAACGGCACTCAAAGAGCTGGTTGGATTGGCGCTAAGAGGTATCCACTTTCCTAAGCTGTTGTTCAGTGTGGAGCAAAGAACAAGCAGGAGTAAAACGTTCAGTCGGACATAATTAGATAATTCGACGGTTTTAGGATATCTCCTCGACGCTGGAAACATTACATTGGAGGCGTGCAAATCGTATTAAGGCATTGTTACGGAGCGAGCGAAGCGAGCGGAGTCTTTAAAGGTCGTTCTCCACGGTACATGTTTTGCGTAGAATACGTAGAATAACGTAGAATAACGTTATGTTTTACGTAGAATAACGGAAATTTCTGAGTATGAGCGGCCGGCCGGCCGGCCGGCCGGCCGTGGTCACGATTCTGCGACGCTTATATCTCAGCAACCACTTGACCGATTTACACGCGGTAATTTTTGTAGGGTAGCTTCATTCCTTCTACCAAGTATTGGACTATTCCCGATGCATGTGGGTGACCCCTTATGCACGTGCCACGTGCAAAACGAAGAGGTGTCACTTTTGTAATTGTTGCAATATCTCGGTAACTCCTTGGCCGATTGCGCTGTAACTTGGCATGTAGGTAGGCACCCACTAGGCAATGCATATCCATGTGCCAGTATTGGGGTGCTGCTGCACGTGCGCACGCGCAGGGGTCGATTCCAGATCTCGAGAACGGCTGGACCGATGGCGCTCAAATTTGGCACATGGTTAGGGACCGGTTAGTAAGGTGCCATGCAAAAGTCAGTTGGGACCCATTTTGCACGTGCGCACGTGCAGGGTGCCGCTTCCAGATCTCGAGAACGGCTGGGCCGATTGTGCTCAAATTTGGCACATCGCTAGAGACCGGTTAGTAGGGTGCTGTGCACAAGTCAGCTGGAGGTACCCCCTCCAAATTTCGCACGTGCAAGGCCCACCCTCTCGCTCGCTCCGTTAGTCGCCCCAAAAGGCGTTATACTGGTTTTATGCGTGATTAAGCCCCCAACTAAAGTGATGCGTGCTGCGAACAAACTTCAAACACCTTTGCTCTGTTTGTTTTTTTATACCTATATAAAATTTCTATAAATGCAAAACTCAGCAAAGTCACTTCCATAAGCAAATAATTGGAATTTGGTGAGACTGGGCAGGTGACAAATGTGGGCGGATGACAGTGTCGTCATTGCATTGCCGCAGATGCATCACTTGCGTATTGGTGCATGCATTTTCATGTATACAGCTTTGTACGTATCTAGAACGGATAGAATTTTAGATGTTTTATTCAGGAATCAATAGTGCTAGAGTAGAAGCTTTTTTTCTCATGTGACGGCTCGGAAGTGGAGATATCTATGACCTCATGGCTACTTTCCTGGATAACCACGTCGTTAATCCGCTTACCCGAAGAGAGCTTCTTCTTTCATACGAAGGGCGAAAAAATGTGTACACACACCTGACTTAGCCATTGTTCTGAACGGTGTAACTGAAGATGTTTCTTCACCCGCCTTATGAGTGCATGAAACGTCCTCGAAGGAGTTAAGGCGCCCAAATTCACTCACCTGTGGCGTGTACACGTTCAGATAGAGGCAATCCTCATCCACCTCCCGGACCCCGCGTCCCGGGCCGACGTACTTGGCCGGCTGGGGGCACGCTGGGCCGAAATCCAGTGCCTGCAATCGCTGCCAGCCGGGGTGCGCCCGCGGCGGCTGCGACAGGGCAGGTCAGGGCAGGTCAGGTCAGTGGTTATGGTCGTACCTATGCTACAGTCATAGTGACACAATATGTGTAGTGTACGCGTCCTACAGGTAACATTTCATTCATCAACGCACAAACTGAATAAATCTATTCCAAATATTAGACGTGGTCAATAGGAACCGGTCAGTGGAAATAATCGCAATCAGCAAATCCAATCACCAATCAGCAATCAATTCCTCTTCCAGCCAACCATTGATCATTCAGTGATCAAAGATCAGCAACCAACCAACGAGCGCTATCCATTTTCTTTGATAGATATCATATATTCTGGCGAATGTGATGGGCTTCCATAATGTCATGCTCGTTTTTCAGTTTTTGTTTCGCAGTTAATCTAGCTTTCAGTGATGTGGTGCATGAACTTTGAACCAGGTATAACATGATATCCGTAAATGTGAAACTTGACTGTGAAATATGCCAGTCAATATTGGTAAGCTACCAAACTTTTTGGGATACAGTGCAGCATGATAAGCAAATAATTGTGACCTCATATTAACCGAATAGTCAGCTGATTGACTCACGGGTGTGACACCGTTACGCACAAATAATAATGACCATGATCGGCACGGTGGGGTCACTTTCATTTGGAGACCTTGCCCGTAGTTTATTAGTACCATGGAGCGGGGACCCCGACCAAAAACAGAAATATTTACAGCTGTAATACGGAAACATAATTATTGGACGGGGAAAGGGGGGGGGGGGTCCAAACCCTCACGAAGGCTCGGTGGTGAGCCCATTGACAGGAACAATTAGTGCAGGGGGCGTTATCCCCTCCCCTCCCCCCCCCCAGGGAGGTTGAGGTCTAGCGAGCCGATTTTCAAAATTCAAACACCTATATAGGCCTCTTTCTGGTCTAAAATAATATTAAATGGATTTGCGTTGTGAGGATAAGCTTCTTGAAGCTGCACCTAATCTTTTCAGTCAGGGATTTTAGTACAAGTGCGAACTGAATGCCGGAACAGCTGTGACAGTAGCGCCGTCAAATATTCCTTCCACCTGTCCATTGTCACTTCTCACGCTCCGACACCAGCTGCGTGCTATGTTCAATAGGTCGGCAATGTGTTATATGCCAGGTACTAACATCAGCCAGGACAGGAACTATGTCATCTGACGATGATCACGCAGAACGGGACGATGGCGTGCCCCAATATAGCGTATTAGGGTCTCCGCCATAACACGGGGCACATCACGCAACTAAAGGCTAAAGACCATGGGTTAGATCAGCTAATCCAGCTCCATAAGAGCATTTGAACAGTTTCCTAACGGTCGTGGTATCCATATTGCAATGCAAATGCCGCACGACGTTTAGTTTTGAATTCACATTTTGTTTTCAGCATGATTCGTAAATTATCATATCAAATAGTTCAATATTTTTATGTCCTCTAAGACCATGTGTCTCTGCCACTTTGCCTCTGCCTCTCCTCTCCCCACTCTACCTTGAGTCTCCATCTCCTCTATTATCAAGCTTGTTTACAAGACGTCGTCAGCCACAAACAAATAATATTACAACGATGAAGATACGATAGGCAATGATGAAGATACATTATGCCAACCATGTAGAGAGGATGATGAAAACATGAACACATTTACAAAAATGTAACAGCCTCATGGATGTATCCAGTAATATTGATTCCCTGCAGCGATCTCACATAGAAGACACTACAGAAAATGAGAGAGTTTCTTTTCAATGACGAACGGAAGAGGATGCGGAGAAGAGAAAGGAGAAGCTGCACTGCTTATGAAAAAATCCGGAAGAAGCGTCTGCAATGACCATGGGCACAAGCATAATAAAAACATGCAGTTATCCTTTTTTTCTAGCATCTTTTTAACCAAATGGGGCACACATTGGGAGCCGACGCAAAGGTCATTGCCCCGAACTACAGAAGATTCATCTGCTTCTCTGAATCTGCATTTGCATTACACCTTGACCCTTTTCCTCCCCCACTCTAGCTCCCTGCTCCTCCACACTCTATCTCGACCCTCCACCCACTCTCCCTCGCTGCTCCCCTCCCCCACTCTACCTTGAGTCTACCGTCCTCCACCGGCGGCTGAGCGTACGGCACCCCGAGGAACACGGTCACGTTGCCTCTCGCCCTGTGGACGCCAGACGGCAGGCTGGCCGGCCACTCGTCTGGTAACAGACCGGGCTGGTCGTACAGCGACACGCGGAACCCGGTCAGCTCCCCCAGCTGGGTGCGGATGGTGACCAGAGGCAGCTCCGGCCCCACGCCCGGCCGACGCTCGCCCTGCAGGTCCGACCGCCAGCCGGCGCGGATGCCCACGTCGGCGTCGACGCATCTGTTCGGGTCGAAGCGGTCGTAGCCGACGTTGGTGGAGGCGTCGCTGGCGCGCGGCGGGCACTGGCGGCGCCCGCCGTTGCGGAATACGCTGGGCGGAGGCGTGGCGGGCGTCGGCGGCGGCGGGGTGGCCGCCCGCCACTGCCCGAAGCGATTCACAGAACCGTCTGCATTGTCTGGAAGTCCAGCGGCGACCGGGGATAACACACAGAGCACTGGCACAATCAGTATGTGAGGATGACGCAGATGAGGTAGAAATGGCGTGGCACGCGCCATTTTCCACACACGGTCACCGCGCGCGCACGGTCGCGGCGGCGCGTGAGCGCTTTCCAGCCGGTTCCACACGCGAGGTCACGCTAGACTGTCGTATACGGGCCCGCTACGCGACGCAGCAGGTTCCCCACCTGTCCGCTGGGCGGCGCTGGCGGCACGACGGGTGCCCGCGTGACCTTGGGTATGGGAGCAGGTGTAATTCGCAGGAAGCCCGCATTATTTTACATGGCTGATGCTTGATGCGAGGAGGAGGGAGGGGAAGGGAGCTGAAGAAAGCTGCACGACTCTCATGCGGGTATCAGAAGCTGCCGCTGTAAATTAATATTGGCTGAAATAGATAGCTGCATTTAAGATTCGCGACATGTAGGTTTGCTGTGGGTTTGCTGTCTATATACCTTGCTCTAGCAACCAAATAAATTGCCGGCGTCCGGTGGTCGTTAGACGTGCCCGCGTGTAGCTGTTATACGTCCCGAGGCGCTTATTACGTGGTTGGCAGCGTTTGAATTTGAAAAAGCGATACATATCTTGCGCACTGAAGCAGGAATGCTAGGAGGATACTTAATGTTAATTAAATGTGCTTGCAAATGAAGGCATTCAGTAGAGATTATGCTGGCATTTATGGCGCAATTGTTGGGCACACGGCAGACACGGACGTATAAATAAACGGCACAGATCAGCGGAAAGGTAAGGCTGAAACTTCCGTCAGTTAGGTATCTACATCATACATGTGTAGTCTCCGTCCCTCCCAAGTCCCAACACACCATTCCCACATTTGCAACCGGCTCCGGTAGTATTCCATGTGAGCTCTTTTGAAGGTCTAATGCACCCGCTGGTAGATACCGCCTACCAGCGCCGTCCTGGATGCAAAGCGCCGTCCCTGGCGGCTGTCCTGTCAACTTTCGGAACAGTCAAAATCCCATAGCGTCAGATCTCGCGAGTGCAGAGATCGTCAGATCATTTCGATGTTTCGATCAGGTTTCGATCACCTGGAAATTGGTGATGGCATGCGCCTTATTGAGAGGCTCGTCTTCTTGCTGGAGGAGGAGGCCGTCATCGGCCGGTCTCGGTCGCTTCTGCTGCAGAGAGGTGGAAGCAGCCTAGGCCCTATATGAAGCAGCTTCTTCCGTATCAGGTCCTGGGCCTCGTTTCATTAAGTGAGTCCGTAAATTATGCCGGTTTTTGGGCTTGTATTGCAAACGCATGTAAAGCGATAAATTTATTTCCCCTTCTCCCTTCTGTTCTTGCTTGCAAGATAAATAAATTCAACGATTCAAACTATCGTCATCGCTTCACATGCACTTGCAATAAAAGACCAAAAACCGGCGTAAGTTACGGACTCGCTTTATGAAACGGGGCCCTGGTCGCGGTCTTCAATCATTGCGGATCCTTCATTTCTGCTCTGGCCAGAACAATGTTTTACTGATCCCATGATGATCCCGTCAACAAGCCATGCCGACGTGCTTCCAGTGCATCGACTGCGTCTTCAATTCGCAATTCTGTTTAACCGGACTTCATCGACTCAAAACTCGACTGTGTTCAACGGCAGGGCCGCCAAACACTGGTATGAACCCTCGTCGGCCGAGGGGACGAGTGCCGCCCTGTCATGTCTTCGCGATTGCTCGAAACGCGCTGGCGATAGGAAGCTGAAAGCTAGCACCCCTGAACTTTTATTCAAGCCGGATCTTGTGACATAAGCCGCATTTTTAGGTCAGGTCGGGTCACTGACCTATGGCATTACAAGTAAGCCTTTGCATGTTGCTGTTTCTAAAATATCGGAACTTTGCAATGCCCTCAGTACCAGAAGAGCTTTTAGGTATAGAAAGGTGAAAATTAGGGCAAGTCGTTCTCGTGATTTCACCATTCGGTCAATGGGAGTAAGATGAAAACTCATTTAGCAATACCAGAAATGGTCTACGAGAACAGAAAATCATAATTCTATGGATTCTTTGCAAGGTCCAGTACTTAACCTGCGCATTGCTGACCTAACGTGACGTCACTTATGACGTCACCAAGGCATTCAAAGTTTCTCGTCTATAACTCCCTTTCAAATGAAACTAGCGAGAAGGGAAAGCCACCAATGGACTCGGACAGTGGGCACCCTTTGTTGACCTCATCCTCAAAACAAAAACTATATAAAACGACGCGCCTGGACATGACGAACACTCAATTTAGAATTGGGTACCAGTTGCTGCGTCTCGTGACGACACACACGCTCTTTTCTTCGCGAGGCTCTAGCTCAGGTAAGGGCGAACTGCGTGAGGGGGCGAATTTCCCGATTAGCCCCTTAGTACGCAGAAATCCGATAGTTCTGATAAGTGTAAAAATGTTTTTTGGAGATCTCTAATGCGCACTTTCCGTCTCTTAACCCTCGCCCGCACATGCCATTTTCCCATCCTAGAACGCACATGGGGGGGGGATGGTGGTTGCCACCCCCCCGCGCCGTTTCGTTCCTGTTGGAGATAGAGCTTAGCGGTAAGGACCAAAAAGATTTTTTGGGAAGAGACGAATCCAATGATACCCGATTTTACCTTCTCAGGTCAGTCATTGACCTTCCAGGTCAGGTCAAACTAAAAAATGTTGCTGTTTTGGGTCACCGTTGGATATCAAGTGCGCTGCTTATCATATACCGATGACGATGCCGTTTTCTGGTGCCAAGCCAGCTAGAACCTCTTTGTCACACTACCCGACCAGATTTTTGCTGCTGAGGTCATTTCAGGTCAAGTTAGGTCAAGGTCAGTTATATGTGTTTGTATGTCTGTGTGTGTCTGTGTGTATACTGATGTGTGCACCGATTGTTTTTGTGTCCATATTACATGAAATCATGATCTGAGAAGCTTTTACCAAAAGTTCAGGCAAAAAAACTTCACAAAAAGTAAATTCAGCTTGCCTAAAACGCAATTATCTTAGATGACCTAGGTTGACCTTGACCCTGACCTTGACCCCTGTACATCGTCGAACAACATGTTCCATGATAGGTGGGAGGTAAGACTGGCAAAAAAGGCCGAAATCAAGGTGTCAAAAGCTCACAAGGCCCATGGCAAACGCAAGATGTTGAGAATTGGCCATTTGGGTCATGACATGACCTGACAAACAAGGTCATATCTCCGAAACCAAAAATCACAGAAACTTGAAATTTTCAGTGGACATCAAAAAAGGATAGAGGAGCAGCTATACCAAAAATCAGCTCTCTAGCTCTAAAAATGTTGAGTGCAGAGCAGAAAGACTACCTGGGGGGGGGGGGGGTGGCAACCCCCCCCCCCATGTGCGGGCGAGGGTTAACATTCGTGACCAAAGTAACATTACATTTACCGTCCCGAATACACGTGACAGTTTCTAACTTTCTGTATTTATGAGAAGAATGTATTCGATTAGTTCTTCGTCGCTGAACATCCCATTTATACATTTTTCCTTCCCAGTTCCCGGTAGTCTTTTATAAGACAGAGACTAGAGAGTGTCAACTGGCCGCTGGTGTTAAACATGTAAGGAATCGTTGTATATGTTGTTATTCAGCTGGGACATAATTAATGTGTAAAAACGTTGTTTTGACACCAGCTATGTAGTTTTATTGGGAGCTTTCGAGAGCACTTCGGCTCCCTTCTTCAGCCAAGTCAAACAAACACTAAAATACAGTAATACAAAACATTAATATGTCGTTCGGTTCGAGGTCAAAATCGTAAGTATAGGTCAAGAAATGAGTGCGCCACATTTTTAGTACAATTGTCACATAGTTTCATTAATTTTTTGAAAATACACACATCACATAATCGACCAGCAACCTCTTTACAAAGAAACACCTAAAATCACACATTCACACACCGCTAAGACTTAAATCACACAATACACATCATTCATTGGCACCCCTGGTCTCGTGTTCATAAGAGTCGATTCGTTCGTTTTCGCTATAAATATGCCCTCTTTTATCTTTCGTTTTCTCCAGTTCGTTTCATATGCCAGAATTTTGACCTCCTCCCATTTAATACTGTGCCCCGTCTCCAAAACATGTTTCGAGATACCCGAGTGGTTGTCATCCCCATTCCTGATCGCCCTCTTGTGTTCGCTTTCTCTCGTCTTTATGCTTCTCCCTGTCTCACCTATGTAAACTTTTTCACACATGCACTCATATTGGTAGACTACGCCCGCATTAGATATTTTTTCTCGTTTGTCCTTTGGCTTTACTAACATACTCCGTAGGTTCCTCCCCGGTTTGTTTGCGACCTTTGCATATGGTGCCAAAGCCCTTGTCACCCTTTCAGTGACCCCTTGCACGTAGGGGAGAACCACCACTGACTTACGCTCCTCCCCTTGGTCCTCTTGTGTCCTAGCCCTCCCCGCTAGCATCTTTCTGCGAGTCCTGTTCACGAACCGTTTCGGGTAATTGTTTGCTCCCAACGTCCGGTCAATGTGGCTGGTCTCCCAAAATGTGGCGCACTCATTTCTTGACCTATACTTACGATTTTGACCTCGAGCCGAACGACATATTAATGTTTTGTATTACTGTATTTTAGTGTTTGTTTGACTTGGCTGAAGAAGGGAGCCGAAGTGCTCTCGAAAGCTCCCAATAAAACTACATAGCTGGTGTCAAAACAACGTTTTACACATGTAAGGAATCGCTTTCATACCTGTCTCTTATAGGCATCTTATAGGTATGTGTGAAAAGCGCTTTACGGACTGTATGTAAGGCTGGAGGGTGTCGTGACGCGCATAAGTCATTCAGATTCATTCTGCTGTCAATAAAATGCATACAATCACTTCAAGAGTCCACTCAGAACAAGGCACGTGCGAGCGTTCTCGCAAAGACAGTCGCACGTCTAATAAAAAAGAGCGACGCATGAGGAGGGAGCCTCTCGACGACACGGTAATGCACTGTACGGCACGGCACGGAACGGCACGGCACGGAACGGCACGGCACGGAACTGCACGGAACGGCACGGTAGAGCACAACACCCAGACTCTTGTGTGGTGGGTGCGTCGGAAGGGTCCGCGGCCGCCGGCACAGAATACCAATGGGGTCTGCTCGCCGGCAGCTCTCTATTGCTGCCGAGGATGAGCAGGCCACGAAAATAGCAGCATACTGAAAATTAGGTTAGCTGTAGGCATTTTACTCTCCAGAGAAGCGAGGAAACCACGAATGTTGAAACCGAACCGAGTTGAAATATTCGGATGACGAATTTTATATTCTGCCTTGAAAGCTGGTTTATTCAAAATATCGATTTTT
Source organism: Amphibalanus amphitrite (assembly GCF_019059575.1). NCBI lineage: Eukaryota > Metazoa > Arthropoda > Thecostraca > Balanomorpha > Balanidae > Amphibalanus > Amphibalanus amphitrite. The sequence goes on along the minus strand of NW_024883046.1, from coordinate 30,482 downwards.
GTTCAGTTAGGCTCTATCAGTCCAGCGAAACCATTTCAGAAACCGTAGGAGGATAGGAATTAGGGGGAGACATTGTTCTGGGCGGGCACCCTTGTGAGTCGTCGGGACTGAGGTCATCCAGTGGACCGGACACCCAACCCCTTGACACTCACCGCACCCGGTACAGGCGTGCTCCTGGAGGGGAGGTTCCTGAATGGGATAAAGTCGCCCGTCTAGCCCCGAACAGGGAGTTGAAGCGTGGGGAAGGAGGATTTGACTATCCTGAGGATGGAAACTAACGGAGTGGTGTGTCGACTTTGCTAAAATTGATTCTATCTATAGCTACCAATACAAATTCATTAGCCTTTAGTTAAAGCATGGTTTCTGTGACTTCATTACACCACTACACCAGCATACGAGCCTATATTCACCAGCGTGACATACTTGCTCGTTCAAATGTCGCTCGGTCCGACCCTTATCAATATAGCATTCCTCTCTGTCTATACGGTATCTCCTGTCTGTCTATACGGTATCTCCTGTCATATGTATTCATAACTCTCCTATCTCCTAACGCATATCCACGTATTGACCTAACTACAATTGCCAATATCGGACCAATTTTTACCAGCAATCAGCATTTCATCGTCCGCTCACATTGACAAAGGCGCAGCCGCAGTCACATGGCCTAACAGCGGTCGTCCGCTTAGCACCTCTGTCCACCTTTATAGCACGTATGTCGGTCAGCGTAGGCATCTATGTTCGCTAGCACCAGCCAGCTGCTACCCTACGCTATTGCTTTACACCCCGCTATTGCCCCACGTCTACATAATCCCTGACCTTGCTTGCATACATCCCTTTGGCCGTTCATTCAGCGCCTATCACTATTTTGTATCCCCCGTACATACCCCTCTTGAAATTCGTTTGGACGCACTTATGTGTGTACAATGTACATAAGTGTGTATGTGTGTGTGTGAGTGAGTGTGTGAGTGCTCAGCGGCGCCAGTCTCACCTAGCCGCGCTGCGGCGCCGTGAGCTGCAGCAGAATCTCGGCGGCCGGCCGGGGTCTATCGATCGTCGGTGTCGACGTTCCGGAGCCGCCGACGCCGACGGTCGGCTCGGGAGCGGCGCTGGAGGCCTGTCCGACCGAGCCCAGTGGCGCTGGGCGGGCCGGCTGTGACCACACTGTGCCGCAACACGTAGACAGAGACAGAGACCGAGAGACGGAGGGACGGAGACGGAGAGACGGAGAGCGGGAGAAAAGGGGCGTGTAGTGAGTGTGTAACGTGTAAACCTGGAACTGGTAGAGGCAAACCGGGAAACATAAATCGAGAAGAAAATGGTGTGAAAGGCAGAAAGCTGATTGCGTGGGTATAAGAGCAATAAAAAAGAGAATAACACGCGCCAACAAGAAATAATAGACAGCAAACGTGCGCTGAGTGGGAAACGAAGCGAAGAACCAAAAGTCGAATGAGTGGAAAGAGGCGTTTGACGTTGATCGCGCGCAGACAGGAGTAAAAGGTGGCGAAGAGAGGCGGCGCCCAGGCATGAAAAAGGTGGAGCGGCACACTGCGTGGTGCCAGGAGGCCTGATGTCACAGCAGGTCAGTGTGCCCGTACCCAGTGACGTAATGGTGCACCCCAGTGACGTAGCGGTGCACTGCAGGTCGCTGTTAGTGTCACTGCGCCATGTCACGACCTCTGTGAGGGACTCAGATCTTCGAATGTCATCTAATAAAGCCAAAAACATAGAGCCACAGTCTAAAACACAGTTTTGGTTAAGGTCATTTGAAGGTCATATTCAGAGTCATAAGGCCTCGCCCCATCGAATAAAAGTCAAGCAGCAAGATGAGGAAACTCGCCGGTCGGTAATGGTGGCGATCGAGGGCTACTACTAGGTCCATAGTAAAAATTTATCTTCGACAACAAGCCGAAGAAATTGACTTGTGAATGCTTTGCTTAATGTTTTGCTCACATGCTTCATGAAACAGCAGAAACCGCCGCCTTCAGCTCTCCAGCACTGAAATCTTGCTGAGTCGCCATTCGCCGGCTGTCGTTATTCCGTGTCCTTCGCCAAGATAAGGAGAGGGGCGACTTATTAACGATTTACGTACATAGAGTGGGCTGTAGCGGCACGAATCCTTTCCGCCTGTGATCTCTACTTGGTCTTTTTTTTTAAGAAATATACTTCGAATGGTTGAATGACGGGCTTCGGGCCTGGGTGTCACGCAAAACGGTGTTTGTTGCGAATGACACTACGGACCCACCAACCTACCTTACCCTAGCCCGGTTCACCGGTGATTTCAATCGAATCGCAGGCATATAGCGACATACGAGGTGTGGCTAAAAAGAAACCGGACTGCTCGTGCTGGTCATAAAGTAGGGGGCCCGAAGACTCAAGCGAGACATTTTACATTAATCTTTATCATATTGTGGTGATGTGTGCCAAACGGCAATTCGTTATCGCTATTATTCTCCTTTCCACAGCTCTTTGTTTGATTGATGTTTGACGGCCTTGTCACCGCCAGGCTTCTACAATGAGCGTCGAAGAAAAGAAGGAACATCACGTTCCTTGCCAGACTGGAGAAAAGTCCAACAGAGACGCTGAATCTGTTCAAGGCTGTTTATGGGGAGCAAGTCATGTATCACATGCAAGTGTTTGAATGGCATGCGAGGTTCAGCGCTGGTCGTGAGGATATCGGTGATGACCCCAAGGTCCGGAGGTCCATCAACGTCCGCGCGCATGTCGAAGTCGAGGATGGAGACGACATTGATCGTCTTTTTCGATCACAGGGGATTCTTTCACCGCCAGCTCGTGCCGGAGGTGTACCACAGTCGACCAGCACTTCTACAAGGAAGACCTCGGACGCCTCATCTCACGAGTCGGACGCACCAAGTGGAATTTCTGGGAAGCCAAGAACTGGGTGCTGCATCACGACAACGCGCCCGCGCATTCTGCCATTAGCGTCAAGCAGTTCTTTGCCGTAAAGCAGGTCGCGGTGCTCAAGCACCCTCTTTACTCGCCAGACCTCTCTCCCTGTGACTTTTGGCTGGTTCCCTAAAATGAAAAACTTCGTCAAGCAAACCCATTTTGAATCGGTCGAAGACACCCAGACCAGAGTGACCAGCGTCAGCGTCATCAAAATAAAGAGCTGTGGAAAGGAGAATAATAGCGATATCGAGATGCCGTTTGGCACAAATCACGACAATATGGTAAAGATTAACCCGCGCGGGGCTGGGGTCTCCAGCCGAACGCGCGGGGCTGGGGGGGTAAATTTTACCCCCCCTGTTATCTCCCGAACTAACGGTCCGATTTGGAAAATTCAAACGCCAATCGAAAGCTCTCATCACGAACTACTAAAAACATGTACTTAATTTAAAGTTTGAGGTCAAGGTCAAGGTCAGGTCAAGGGTACAAATTGCAAGTTTCTACAGTATCGGCCTTGCACCGTAGTTGCCGAAGAATGGAGTCGTGGACTGAGACTGATCGCCCAAAACGTGTTCTTAGGCTACCAAGACAATATTCGTTGCATACAATATCATTCAGAGGTCAAGGTCAAGGTCAGGTCAGGTCAGGTCAGGTCACCAAAAAACAAAATATAGAAAAGGGCATGTGCGACACATGTTTTATGGGTCACTTTACTCATAGAATTCAATAGGCACACTCAATAAGTGATATGGACCACCTCTGGATGAATTTCAGGTCGAGGTCAGGTCAAGGTCAGGTCAACTGAGGTCAAATTTTGAAGTTGGTTGTTAAGGCCTAAAAAGGTGTCTATCTGATGCAATTTTTCACGGCGAATCGAATGGTGCTATTTTTGTTTCCGTACGAGGTCTAGAACTTCCAAAAAAGTCATTTTTCAAAAATTTTGTGTGTCGTGACGTCATAAAATTTTGAATAACTCCCACATTTTTGAACCGATTCTTCTAAAATTTGGTATGTAGGTGCACATAGACCACTTCTCTGACATATATTCCGGTTTTTTTCGATAGACTCAAAATTTTGGATTTTATAATGATTTTCCCAAAAAAGTCAGTTTTTTGAAAAAATTTAGGCCAAAATCCAAAATTTTCAAAAAACCGAGATAGCCATTTGATAGACAAAGTAAAATTACGTATAACCTTTTTTGTTACGTCTTGATTCCTTTAAAAATGAAGATGTTAGCGGCGTTTGAACTTTTGCCGTTTTTGAGGCGAAAATGACGAACATGACGTCACTAAAACGTCAATTTCTCAAAAATTTACCGACGGATTTCGCTCAAATTTTCAGGGAACGTGTCAAATTGATGTAAGAAAAGGTACTTAAAGTTTGGCGGCGCTGCGCGCCGCCGTTTTTGAGATATCGCAAAAATTCGCGAGGGGGGGGTAAAATTTACCCCCCCCCCAGCCCCGCGCGGGTTAATGTCGTGTCTCGCTAGTTGTCGGGCCCCCTACTTTATGGCCAGCACGAGCAGTCCGGTTTCTTTTTAGCCACACCTCGTAGTCCTCCAGGGTCTAGCCTGGCCCTCTTTCACCAATTGCCGGCTGGCTGAATACACAGGGTGTCCCGGAAAAAGTAAACGCACTTTAAGTGACCATCCCACCTTAACATTAGTTTTGAGAATTGAGATAACCAGATTGGTGGCCATGGCCTGCAAATACCGGTTTGGGCACTCACAACATCGAAAAATGCTTTAATTCGGAGATATGGAATTTCAAACTTGCAGTTTTCCGATTCTAAGTGCTAATGCATTGGAATGCCCCCTTATAATTTGTAACGTCAGTGGAGATCTAACGATTTTTAACCCGGCAGGTGGTGGGCCTCCCGGCCACCTTCCGCGCGGTGGGGGGGGGGGCATTTTTTGCCCCCCCCCCCGTATCTCCGAAACTACTGGACGGATCCGGAAAATTCAAACGGCGTTCGATAGCCCTGTCAAATTTGTTGAAGGAAACAAAATTTTATTGACCTCGGGGTCACTGATGACGTCATAGGTCAGGTCAAAGATAAAATGTTTCACCGTTCACCGGGCTTCTAGGGAAAGCGCTATAACACCGAGTAAAACGCATTTTGTCGAAAATCAGCGACAGGGCGTCAGTTGTCTAGTACATATGTTGCTTTTAGAGGTCACTGGTCATACCAGGTCAGGTCACAGGTCAGGTCACCAAAGATCACCAAGGGTCACCACATGAACCCAGCTTTACTAAGGCTGTGCGATGCATGTTTTATGGCCAGTTTTTCATTTCCAACTGAACGGTGTTGGTTATAAGCCCATCAGGTACGGTTTAGGTCACTTTCTGGTGGAGGTCAGGTCAAGGTCAGGTCCAAAAAGGTCAAATTTCAAAGTTGATATTTTTGCATAAAATGGGTACCGATTCGATGCAGCTCGTCACGGAAAGTCTAATGGTGGTCTTTGTTTTGCGCTACGAAGTCTAGAATTGCTAAAAATTGAGTTTGAAAATTTGACGGCATCAATTTTGAACAGTTTTTTCGCTATAACTTGGCCAAAAAAGAGGTATCGATATCAAATTTGGTATGTGGATAGAAAGCGGTAAGGGCTATCTCATATATTCCGTTTTTTTTCGAAATTCATTTTTTTTTTGTCTATTATATTCAAAAAATCTATTTTTTGATTTTTAGGGGTCAAAATCGAGAAAATTCGAAAACCGAAATAGTAGTTTTGTAGCCCTTTTGATCCCACATCTTTAGTGTTGGAAACATTTTTCTGTATTTCTAAAGCTGTAGGCCTGACAGCTCTTCCCGCGAAACCTTTTTTTTGGGTCGAAAATGGCAGAAATGACGTCACTCTGACGTCATTAGCGGCCAACCTATCATAGCCTTTGGAAAAATGTTTGGTCACCATGTGCGCTAGCTACTCCCAGGAGGGTACTGAAAGTTTGGTGACGATCGGCGCAGCGGTTCTCGAGATATATCGAAAAAACAAAAGGGGGGGGGCAAAAAAATGCCCACCACCACCTGGAAGTTTAATCCTCGCCGGCCGAGGGGGGGGGGTGCCGCCCCCATAGGTTTTTTCCCGATAGCTCCAAACACGCTGGTGATAGAGAGCTAAAACTTGGCATACCTGACCTTTGATTCAAGCCGGATCTTTTGACACCAACCGCATTTTCATGTCAGGTCAGGTCACTGACCTATGACGTCATAAGTGAGCCTCTGCACGGCCTTCAGATGTCGCAACTTCGCAACGCCCTCAGTGGCGGTCGCAGGGGGGGGCATCAGGGCCATGCCCCCCCCAAGGCAAATCAGGGGGGGCATCATATCATTTGCCCCCCCCAAACAACCGATGGGCCCCCATAGGCGTATGGGGCCCTGGCCCGTATTCGATTGTCACGAGGCTCGAGCAACCCACGCCAGCTATTAAAGGAAATAGTTCACTTTTTAACATGGGTTTTGAACTGGAATAGCAGTTCCGTAGCTTGGGCTGAGACGAGCATAAATCAGGAGATTTTACAGCCCAACGATCACCCTAGGCAAAGATATTCTATTTCTTGTCCCGAAAAAGGTGTCTTGCGTTGAGGATGTGTGCCTTGCATATATTTCCATCCAGTATGAAAAGAGCATGGGCCCCGAAAATTATTCAGAAACTAGAGAAATTATCTACGAGAACTCTAGAGAAATTCTCGTACTGATCAATTAGGACATTCAGGGGAACATTATCAGATCGAGCAGATCGCCCAAATGCCGGTGGCTGCGATAATTTCTCTGTTTCTGAAGAATTTTCGGGACCCATGCTCTTTTCATACTGGATCGCGTGTGCCTTACAGAAACTGAAAAGTTCTTCCTATATAAAAATATAGAAAAAAAATATTTTGTTATAAAAAGGTTTTATTTTCTTTGCTGATTATTTTGAACATAAAAAATCATAAATCGTTGCAAAAAAAATAATTTCGTGAAAGTGAACTATTTCCTTTAACAGCTCCTATACCGGTCTTTGAGGGTCCTACACTCACCTCTGAGGGCCCTTCAGTGGCGGTCAAGCGCCCACATTGACCGCTGAGGACCCACGTTGACCTCTGACCTCTGAGGGCCCTCCACTGGCCTTTAAGGGCCCCTAAACCGGTCTCAGGGCCCAGGGGCCCAACCAGCGGCTGAGGGCCTCACACAGGCTCTGGTGGCCTCATTTCTGTCTCAAGACTAGCTTTTAATTGCCTCTGAGGGCCCCGCACTGGATTCTGTAGACCCGATGTCGGCCACTAAGAGCCCGGATCGACCTCTGAGGGCCCCTCTTGGTCTTTGAGGGCCCTCCGCTGGTCTCTGGGGTCCAACGCCGGCCTATGCCGGTCTTTTAGGGCCCCACACTGACCTCTAAGGGCTCCATGCTAGCCTATAAGGACCCACATTAGCCTCTGAGGCCCCCCGCACTGGATTCTGAGGACCCAATGCCAGCCTCCAAGGGCCCGCATCGGCCTCTGAGGGCCCATATTGGCCTTTAAGGGCCCTCCGCTGGCCTCTTGGGTCCAACGCCAGCACATGACGGTCTTTTAGGGCCCCACACTGACCTCTGAGGGCCCTATGCTGGCTTGTAAGGACACATATTAGCCTCTATGGGCCCCGCACTGGATTTTGAAGACCCGATGCCGGCCTCTAAGGGCCCGAATCACCTTTGAGGGCCCATCTTCGCCTTTGAGGGCCCTCTGCTGGCCTCTGGGGTTCAACGCCGGCCCATGCCAGTCTTTCCGGACCCCATTCTGACCTCTGAGGGCCCATGCTGGGCTGTAAGGGCGCACATTAGCCTCAGAGGGCCCCGCACTGGATTCTGAACACCCGATGCCGGCCTCTTAGGGCCCGCATCACCTTTGAGGGCCCATCTTTGGCCTTTGAGGCTGGCCTCTGCAGTCCAACGCCGACCCATGCCGGTCTTTTAGGGCCTCACGGCGGCCACGCTAACCTCTGAGGGCCCCATGCTGGCCTGTAAGGACCCACATTAGCATCTGAGTGCCCAAGTCGGTCTCTGATGGTCTCAAACTGCCCTTTGCAGGCCCTGTACTGGTCTCTGAGGGCCCTAAACTGGCCTCTATATGCCCCCAACTGGCCTATGAGGTCTCTACACCGGCCACTGATGGCCGTTTATGCTCTATGGGGGCCCAAGACTTACCTTTGGGCGTCACGCATTTGCTTCTGAGGGTCCACATCAGCCTCTGGGGCCCCATCTGGGGCCTTTGAGGCCCTTCGCTGACCCTTGGGTCCAACGCCGGCCTCTGGGGGTCTGACACTGTTCTCTAAGGGCCACATTGCAGCCTCTATGCGATAGGTATCGCCGAAGCGTTATCCATGGGCCTATTAGTGTAGGAGCCACGGGTGCAGTGGGTGAAGTTGCACCAACAATAATTCTCCAGTGGGTGCAGACAATGTATTCTCTACCCACAATAATCTGGAATAAAAACCCTTTTTCTCATCAACACTACTTTCGATGCAGCACGACAAAGTCAGGATATTTTGCCCACTACTATCCATCTTTCGATGCATTTGCTACTGTGATGGTCTTCAAAACTTATGTACATGTGTGCTCAAGTGAAAAATAAGAAACGGAACACATGTGATTGAACACATACCGATGAACCACTGTCAAAAGTTTTAGCACGATATCTTCAAAATGGCTAAGTTAGCCGGTTTTACTTTTTGCGGTAGTCAATTCACAGTTGCGTGAACTATTGACATTATCAATGCTTCAAAATGAACTTACCTTTTCGACATAGTACACCCTCAAAGCTGGCAATGAGCCTCCGCTCGGGTGCCGCTCCCTACCCTCCCCCCCCGCTTCACCGGCCATGGCTGGATTTCTGCACTCATGCACTACGCCCGTGGGCCCCTTTAAGCTAGCACCGGGCCCCCCGGGTCAGTGCAGGGGCCCTTTGCCAAGTTGCCCCCCTCCCCCAAAAACGCCAAGTCTGCGACCGCCCCTGAACGCCTTCACTGCCAGAGGAGCTTTCACAAGGAAATGAAACTTGCAGGATCTAGTATCCATTATGAGTCTCACAATTTGCATATCTCGGATTTTTCCTACAGGTCATATGTTGTCAGGTCATCTTCGTGACCTCACGATTATAAGTCAATGGGGAAAAATGAAAACTGCTATTCTGGCGCCGGAAACGATCTCCAACTACCTCAAGCACACAGAATCATGATTTGCTGCACTTCTTGCAAGGTTAGATGCGTCACTTTTGCAATGTTGACCTTGCGTGACGTCATTTATGACGCCATCAAGGTCATATCAGTTTTCGTCAATAACTTCTGATGAAATTGAGCTAGCGAGTCAGGAAAGCCACCAATGGGCTCAGGAAAACCTGCCGAATCGAACCATATGCGACATGACCTCTTTTGACCAACTTCGTGACCTGGGGGCGCTGACCTGACCGTGACCTGAGGTCAACACCCTAAGTTGACCTGACCCGAACAAAAAGTATATCATTCGACGCCCCTGAGTGAGGCGAACGCCGAACACGATACTGCCAAAATCGGCGCTCTGCGGCCGTTTCTTTTGCGAAGTTATTCACCGAAAACTGAACCGTACCTTGGGGCACTTGACCTGACCTCAGATGTCACTGGTTGATCTAGGACCTTAAAATTGGGTACCAATCTCTGCTTTTCGTAGCGGTGCACACGCTCGTTTTTTTTTTGCGACGCGCTAGCTCCACCAGGGGCGAAACGACGAGGGGGGGGGTCGTACCCGCCCCCCCCCCCTTCTCGGCCGGCGCGTATGTAGAAAACCAATAGGTCCGGCGAGGGTTAAATCTTAGCTCAAAACCATCGTTCACACGTGGTGGTATAACTATACACTGCTTTGCGCGCAACGTCTGCCGCACTTTGAGGCTGCCAAACTATTGCTTCCAAATAAGTTGTTAGGAGCAGCGGAGATCCAAAAAAGTGTACAAAAGTAAGAGCCTAAAAGTAAAATCCTATCTTGAAAACCAGCGAATATTTTTTGGTGACATTTGGTGGATCCGATGTACTTATTGTTTTCACGGCAACATGAGCAATTCAATTTTAAGTAAGTACTGAAAATTCGACATTAACCCTCGCCGGGCCAGCGATATGTTGCATTTTTATGAAGCTATGAAGATAGGAACTTAATAAATTTAAGCTCACTTAATTTTTAGTGAACTTTTAAGTTCACTGAAATTGGTAACAAAATAAACAATTCGATTGATGCGCATTGACGTGCTGAGTTCACTGATGCTTTTGTTTTTGCTCTAACTTTATTAGATCAAAAGGGATAAACAAAAACATTTGGCGTGTTTTAGCGAAATTTTTACATTTACATATATCCTCCATAAACCCCCTAAATGTTGACCTAGAGTCGCCAAATTAGCACAGGATCGACATTACCTATCAGTTCCGCTTACCCTGTAAATTTCAGGTGTTTCAAATGCCATAGGAGCCAATCGCCAGGGGGGTTGTGCCAACCCCCCTGGCCGTTAGCGTTATGAAAAAGGCCCTGGCCTGGCGAGTGTTAAAGTTTCTAGCATCAGGGGCCTCCTGTAACCGCGAAGTTTCACCCGAGCATAAGACCTTTTCAGCCTTCAAGCTTCAGACCAGGGGGCAGGGACCTTCCCTGATCGCGAGAAGCTGCATCTGGATTTCATTTCCTTATGCTGCTAGGTGCCCTTTCCATATAGCTTCTAGCTTCACTGGCATCCTGTAAAAAAAGAAGTTTAACCAGGGCAGATAAGCGGTCTCGTTCAGCCTCCAGGCTTCAGAACAAGGGCTTTTTCTGAAGAAGAAGTTGTATCGAGATTTACCTTCCTCATCTTGACAACTTAGTTAGGCCTCAGTTTGCCTGTTATGACAGGCACATATACTAAACGGGACCCCTCGTTACACAGAGAGCTTCCTTCCCCGCGTTATTTTAGAGTTGGCAGTTCAGGAATGGCAATGTCGGCAAAGTCATTTGGATGAAAATGGCCTATGCTTTTGAGCAAATGGGCCTCTTGAATTACAGCCGGGGCAAAAAAGATACACTCGCCCCCTCCCCCTTTCCTCGCCAAGGGGGCAGCTGCCCCTCCTGCGCCCGCCCCGTGGCGCCGCCCCGGGTGGCTGGTAAAAAAACAAGTACCTTTTATTTTTACCGTGCACTTTGAAAATATATTTCCAATGATAATCAATATGTGTGTAACTATGACTCCCATGTATCCAATAGCAAAAAGTCCAGGGTTTTTCCGAGTTTTTATTCATCAATGCAGAGCTTCCATACATAAAGCACTAAGCAGGCGGATAACTACTGGTGCCTATTAGCTATATTCAGCATACCACCAAAACAAAGCGCTATCATCGTCATCAAAGTTGATGACAGATGACGTTACTATCCAATTTAAAACTCAAGAACACGCGACTCCCATGTACCTATTGGTACAGATTAGCCATTGGTCGATACTACTCCCCATGCCGGTGTAAGAACAGCTGGCCAGGCAGGGGTCCAGTGGCCACTTGCCGCCTACGGGGTGCAGGTGTTGGCGTCAGCCGTGTTGGTGGCGATCCAGGACAGCGCCTCGGTGACGCGACCATACACGTCGGGCCAGTTGGCCACGGCGCACGGCCGGCCGAACGAGACGACGCCGATCAGACGGAACCGGCCCGAGACCTCGGTCACCAGCGGGCCGCCGCTGTCGCCCATGCAGACCGACCTGCCGCCCTCTGGGTAGCCGCCGGCGCAGATCATGCTGCTCTTGATCGTTGAGCCCCATGTGCCCTGGCAGCGGCTCTGGCTCCAGACGGGCACGGTGACGTGCTGAAGGTGGGTGGCCTGAGGCTCAGTGGCGCCCACACGGCCGTAGCCGCTGGCGATGGCCGTGACGTCGGCGTACGTCTGGCCGGCGGTCGGCAGGCAGACGGGCGAGATGGTGTTGCTGAAGCTGATCTCGCGGTCAAGCTTCAGCAGCGAGAAGTCCCAGCCGCTGCCCGAGGCGCTCGTGTACTGCGGATGCTGGATGATCTGCTGGACCGAGAAGCGCTGCTCACCGGAGTCGGAGGTGCCGATGCGCAGGTCGCCCAGCATCACCTGGATCTGGCTTGGGCTGCTGTTCTCGGTGCAGTGGGCCGCCGTCAGAACGTAGCGGTTGTTGATGACGCTGCCGCCGCACCAGGAGCGGGTGCTGCCGGTGCTGACGAGGCCGGCCTGCCACGGGAACTGGCCGGCGGTGGCGTCTGCGCCGCCCACCACGCGGGTCTGGCGCAGGCCGCACTGGCAGTCGCCGCTCGGCGGCGCCGACGTCGTCGTGGTGCCGGAGCCGGCGGCGATGGTGACCAGGCAGTAGAAGCCGGTGGCCGTCACCGAGTAGTCGGTGTAGATGCGGATGCGCAGCTCGGAAACGGTGGTGGCGGGAGGCGCGCTAGAGCCGCAGTACTTGCGCTCGTTGATGGAGAGGTAGTCGTAGGCGCAGGAGGAGTGGCTCTCCATGCTGAACGGGCTGCAGTTGATGGTGATGTCCTGGTTGTTGTCCCCTCTCACCGTGAAACTGCTGTCATGGTTGTTTGGGTACTGATTTGGGTAGTTGGGACTCGTGAAATAGTACCTTCCGGATGGCAGCGTGTATATGGCACGAGATTCCTTCGCGAGGAACGGGACAGGCTCGGGATCCTCGTTTCCTCTCCCTCCCTCTTGGAATGCGACCGGCTCGACATCGAGTGGCTCGATGGGACCGCCGTCGGCCTTGGCCGGGGGAGGCGGCTTGGCCAGGCCGGTGGCCAGGACCACACAGGTAACGACTGCCAGACGGAACATGGTGGAAGGTGCCGGCTACTGGTCGGGGAGCCGCCTTTATACCCGACCAGACCGGGCTCCACAGGTGTCTTTTGCCGCCCTCATTGACGAGTTACTCGAACAGGGATGACTAGGGTGTTTTGTAAATGTAGGATAGTCCGCATTTATTTCGCTTACTGAGGCAGCAGATTAGTGGATAGGTGCATTACTGCTTCACTTGTGTCGACTTTTTCTGACGCGGCATTATTCCTTTGGCATTCAGATGTTCAGTGGGGTTGTGTTTTTCGTCGATGATATTTTGTTTTGCCATTTGCTTAAATCGCGGTTTGCGGGGGGAAGAGAATGTCTGCGGTTTTTCGCGAATAGCTCAAACGTTTCAGGCACACATACATCTTATCGTACACTGCAATAACTTATAAACCGCTTGACGTATCGACGCCAACTTTCAGTACCTTCGACTGCATCAATTTCACACCCTATGTCAAAATATGAACTTCGTAGCTACCTGTGATAGGTCGGACGGAAATGACGTGACGTAATATTCCTCCGATTTGTACTGAAAACATTGAACCACGGCAATCGCTCCCAAGACCTCAGGTTTTAACCCGCGCATAACTGGGGTATTTTCCATGACGCGAGTGACTGTGGGGGGGGGGCTCTCCAGAGCCCCCCCCCGCCTCCTATCTCCGAAACCACTGGGCCGATCGTCAAAATTCAAACGGTGTATGATAGCCCTGGAAAAACTGTCGAACGAAACCTATTTTTAATGACCTCGAGGTCACTGATGACGTCACAGGTCAGGTCAAATTAAAAATTATCTGTATTTTTGCTTGTTCACAATTTAGCCCTATTAGTGGCAGGGGGGGGGGTGTTTTCATCCACCCCTCAGGTTTTTCGGGAATATCTCCGAAACCGCTGAAGCTACGATGCTGAAATGTTCTGACTTTTCCTTAAACTAAATTGGGCACATTCCCTGAAAAGTTCAAGTTCATAACTTAACCAGGGGCGGCTCCAGAGCACTGGGAATTGGGGGGTCCTATTCGTGAAGCGAGTCATTTGGGCGAAGATCACGATGCTGATGTATTATAACTGTATGCACCAGTTTTACGAACAGTGAATGAAAGGTATCATGTGATAACATATACAAAGTTATTGTGCATCCTCTTTTGACACGTTTTTGCTATAATAGGCGGATCCAGGCGTCCAAAAAGGGGGGGGTTCATACTGAAATGTACAGTAACATTTGATGAGCGGTTTCGTAGTAGTTACGTCGTCCACTCCAGAAGTTTTGAGACTGGCCTCGTAAAATCCATATGAACAGTGCTAGATACTTGTTGTTCTCACAAGTCCTTACCACAGTTGTTATAAACGTACTTGCGTAATTTTGTTTTTCTACGTTGCAAAAGACGGCAACGGTGTCACCCTGCACATGGCAAGTTGCACGCGGCTTGACACAGTGACCAGTGTAGAGCACAGTCAAGTTGTTCATGTGAAGACAACTTGGAGGGTCGCTGTGCAATAAAAGTTTGGGAGTAGCTTGGCAAAAATGCCCGAGAAACATAGCAAATTGACTCACAGTGACTTGAGACGAAAGCTGGATGTATTTTTACCATCATGAGACCAAGAGACAGAAAGTCCAATGAAAACACACTGACTCCTTCAGACCCAATAAAGACAGACAGCGCAGGTCCACCGGGAAGCTCAAATTAATCCTTTACTTAGAACAAAAAGGCAAAAACTTCATAACCTGGGTCCCCTACACGGCCAGATGGTCAACAAGGAATGATTCGCGAAAGTTCTGAGGGAGTTGAGAAAGAGATTTCGCCGCAAGAGGTCGGAACTCTTCAACTGTGGCCAGGGGCTCCTGCACCAAGACAGCGCACACACCCACAAGTCCACCATGGAGACGAACTATCTGACACAGATGTGCGTCAAAACCGTCTGTAACCCTTCCAACAGTCCTGATCTGGCCCCCTGGCTTCTGGATGTTCCCCAGACTGACAGGGAAGCTCAGGGGCCGTCTTCCGGAGGATGTGGAGGAGATGAGTGAGGTTGTGACAGAGGCCCTGGGCACCTTCACTTTGAAGGCCTATCAGCAGGCCTTCAGGCAGTGACAGGAGCGCTAAAGCAGGTGCATTGGACTCGGGAGGTTCTATTTCGAGAGTCTTATAAGTTTCATGCTTCTCTGAAACAGACAACTGTCTCTACTGAAAAAGTCTCAAAACTTCTGGAGTGCACCACGTACATTGCCAGAAAGCGATCAAATGCACCATACTATGTATTTGTAAACACTTACAAGCGATGTTTTCCCCTAAAATCATAGGCGCGTCCAGGTGCTGAATATTGGGGAATAATTAGTAATTACATCTGTATCCGCCTATGATTTTTGAAAATGCATATTTTAGGATCCATGTGAATTCCTGGTTCATTCTCTATCGATCGGCAAAAGTTGCGTTAAGATTGGTTCAGAAACCTGGCCGTGATAAACAGTCTAAAATGTATCTGCAATTTGCCCGTTTTTATCCCCCCCCCTCTACCCCCCTATTGACATTTTTCAATTTTTTTTTTTTTAGAAATGTAGATAACGTTGAGCGATATCGAATGCCGTTTGAATTTTGAAAATCGGCGCGTTAGATCTCGAGATATCAGGGGGGGGGGTCGTAAACAGCCCCCCTGCCACTAATAGGGGTAGCCAGGAGCCTGCCACTAATAGGGTTAGGCTATTGCCGCCGGCTGACAAGTCCGATAAGTCAGATCAGACTCACTTTTGGTTTAAGCATTCCTTGATACATGCCTTAACCCGGACCGCCTGGGCTATTTCCGTACCCACGACAGCCTGGGGGGGGGGGGGGGTCGGATCCGACCCCCCCTGTTATCTCGAGAACCAATGGTCGCATCGAGCCCCGCGAGGCGGCGTTCGAAAGGTCTCTACGAGACCTTCCCAAAGCACTCTTAAGATTTTAAGATTGAGGTCAACTTTCGGGTCAAGGTCAGGTCAAAGGTCAAATTCTGGGGTTTTGCATGATTAGGCTTACGGGCAGCGGAATCGATAGCTGCTGCTCGAAACTCACCAAAAATGACCTCAAAGACCTAGTGAAGGTACCATGTGCGTATAGGGGTCATACTAAGTATGGGTCAAGGTCAGGTCAGGTCACGAAAGGTCACGGTTTTCACTTTCTGCTACATGGGCGTGCGACACATGTGTTATGGCTTATTTTTCACGCCGAATCCGATGGTAATGGTTATATGTGACCCCAAGTCACTGTGCTGGTGATAAGTGTGCATTGAAAGCATAAAAAATCGTTTATACCATACATAACTAAACGGGGGCTGAGAAAAAGGTCAATTTTTCAACTTCTTAATTTTGAAAAAAATGCACTTTTTAGACGAGCTTTGTCCCAGGAATCTAGTGGTGCCATTGGTTTTCACATGCGATGTTCAGAGGTGCCTCTAATTCACGAAAATGCTTATCACGTCACCATGCCCTTATGCATGTTGGAGCTATTTTTTACAATTTGGGGGTCAAAAATCAAGATAGAAAGTTGAAATTTGGGACATCTAATGTTCTAATAGAGCTCTATAACATCTATTCCGGTTTTTTGGGAATTCTCAAAATTTTGAATTTTATTAGTTGTTTTCCAAAAAATATAGTTTTTTGAATTTTGAAGGGGTAAAAAACGCATTTTATGGAAAATCCGAGACAGCCATTTTAAAGAACTTGTTAAGCTGCGTCTATTCATGTCCTTAATTTGCAATTTGCTTTAAACCCTGATTTTTGGCGATTTTTAAACATTTACCACTTTTTGACTAAAAACGCCATGTAGTTACATCACTAAAATCGATATATCTCAAAAATAATTGGAAAATTTTTCTTGAAAATTATACAGGAGACGTCAAATCGATGGGGGAGAAGATATGCCAAGTTTCAAGTTGATAGCGTAAGCGGTTCTTGAGTTATTCAAGAAAAACGAAGAGGGGGTTGGATCCGACCCCCCCAAGCGGTCGCGGGTTAAATACCCTGAGGGTACCGAACTTTAACCTGCGCCCTGATGGGGGGGGGGGGGCGTTTTGGCCCCCCCTGTGGTTTTTCTTAAATAGCGAGAAAACGGCGGCGCTGCCGCCAAATTTTGGGTACCTTACCGGGCATCAATTTGACACCTTCACACAAAATTTCAAGTCACAGGTCACCTCAGGTCAGGAGTTATTGAGGTCAAACTGAGGTCATGTTCGTGTAAAAATGAGCAAAAAACATGACATCTTGAAACGCTCACCAATTCTACAGTTAACAAGCAATTTTTAAGTTCTTTATGTGGTTGTGTAGAGAAAAGACGGCGCTACAAAACTGCTATCTCGGATTTTCGAAATTTTGGGATTTTGACCCCCAAAAATAAAAAAATAGATTTTTTTTATAAAAAACTCAAAAAATTTCCAAAAATTTTCGAATTTCGAAAAAAAAACGGAATATATGTGATAGTTCCTGCGCTCTTCCATATACATACCAAATTTTAGATCGATACCTCTTTTTTGGCCAAGTTATAGCGAAAAAACTGTTAAAATTGATGACGTCAAATTTTTGAACTCAATTTTTAGCAATTCTAGACCTCGTAGCGCAAAACGAAGACCACCATTGAACTGCCCGTGACGAGCTGCATCGAATCAATACCCATTTTAAGCAAAAATATCAACTTTGAAATTTGACCTAATTTGACTTGACCTTGACCTGACCTTGACCTGACCTTGACCTGACCTTGACCAAAACGTGACCTAAGCTGGCCCTAAAGTCTGTCTGACCCACATAATCGCATTTGTCATGTAAAATGGACCATGAAACATGTATCACACGACACTTTCATATTGTGACCCCCCCCCCCCCCAGTGACCTGACCTCTGTGACCTGACCTGGTATCAGTGACCTCAAATAGCAAAATATGTGTTTAAAGAACATTTCCCCATCGATGATTTTCAATGAAATGCATTTTACACGATTTTACAGCGCATTTCTTGAAATGCCTGTAAACGGTGAAAATTCGACCTTTGACCTGACCTGTGACGTCATCGGTTTGACCGAGGTCAATGAAATTGGGTCACAAGGTAGTTCCCCGTTGGGGCTATCCAACACCGTTTACCGCTTGTCGCTATGTTGCGTGGTTCTCGAGATCTGAGGGGGGCCAAAATGCCCCCCCCCCCCATCAGACCGCGTTGCTCGGCAGACCCCATCTGGGCGCGCGTTAACTACGAATTTTTCAGGTCAAGTCCAGGTCATCCTATGTCATGAAAATTGTATATCATGTATCGGTCACGCGACGCATGTTTTATGGTCAATTTTACTCGTAGATTTCGAAAATGATGTCTTCTGTGTCATTTTAGGTCATTTTCAGCTGAATTTATCGGAGATTAGGTCACTTTCAGGTCAGAAAAGGTCAAATTTTGAAAAATAAATTTTTCAACAAAAAAAAAAAATGTTTCTATCAGATGCAGTTTGAGCTCAGAAACACGATGGTGCCACTTATTTTGCTGTACATACAACGTCGAAAAACGATTTTGAAAAATAAATAATTATAAAATTTTGAAAATAATGCTTATAACTTGGCTATTTTTGAAGATTTTGGGCTAAAACTTGCTAGAGTAGTTAATCAGTGTGTGTCCTATTACATATATTCAGGATTTTACGAAAAATCGAAAACTTTTTGGAAAAAATAAAGAAAATATGTAATTGTACCAACATATTTTTCAAAGTTTTCAAAGTTTCGAAACATCGAGATGGTAGTTTGATGGCTACTTGTATTTGTAGTCCACTGATGCAAAGGTATTGGGTCTAGCTTTAAAACTAAGCTCTTGAGAGCGTTTGACGTAATTTAGTATTTTGCATCAAAATCGGCTGACATGACGTAACGCTGACGTCATAGAGCTAAAAAAATGAAATTTTAACACAAGGTGTCTATTTTGATGCCACTGAGGGTACTGCAAGTTTTGTGTTGATCCGTGAAACGGTACAGAAGATATTGCCGAAAAACGGGAGGGGGCTCTGTAGAGCCCCCCCAGTCATGCGCGGTTTAACCCGGCAGGCGGTGGGCCTACCAGCCACCTTCCGCGCGTTGGGGGGGGGGGGCACTTTTTTGCCCCCCCCCCCCGTATCTCCGAAACTACTGGACGGATCCGGAAAATTCAAACGGCGTTCGATAGCCCTGTCAAATTTGTCGAAGGAAACCAAATTTCATTGACCTCGGGGTCACCGATGACGTCACAGGTCAGGTCAAAGATAAAATGTTTCACCGTTCACGGGGCTTCTAGGGAAAGCGCTATAACACCGAGTAAAACGCATTTTGTCGAAAATCAGCGATAAGGCGTCAGTTGTCTAGTATATATGTTGCTATTAGAGGTCACTGGTCATACCAGGTCAGGTCACAGGTCAGGTCACCAAAGGTCACCAAGGGTCACCACATAAACCCAACATTACTAAGGTTATGCGATGCATGTTTTATGGCCAGTTTTTCATTTCCAACTCAATGGTGTTGGTTATAAGACCATCAGGTACGGTTTAGGTCACTTTCTGGTGGAGGTCAGGTCAAGGTCAGGTCAAAAAAGGTCAAATTTCAAAGTTGATATTTTTGCATAAAATGGGTATCGATTCGATGCAGCTCGTCACGGGGAGTCTAATGGTGGTCTTTGTTTTGCGCTACGATGTCTAGAATTGCTAAAAATTGAGTTTGAAAATTTGACGTCATCAATTTTGAACAGTTTTTTTCGCTATAACTTGGCCAAAAAAAGAGGTATCGATCTCAAATTCGGTATGTAGATAGAAGGCGGTAGGGGCTATCACATATATTCCGTTTTTTCGAAATTCAAAAAACTTTTTGGATTTTAAGGCTATTATATTCAAAAAATCTATTTTTTGATTTTTTGGGGTCAAAATCCAAAAAATTCAAAACACCGAAATAACAGTTTTGTAGCCCTTTTAATTCCACACCTCTTATGTCTGAAACATTTTTCTGTATCTCTAAAGCTGTAGGCCTGACAGCTCTTCCCGCGAAACCTTTTTTTGGGTCGAAAATGGCAAAAATGACGTCACTCTGACGTCATTAGCGGCCAACCTATCATAGCCTTTGGAAAAATTTTTGGTCACCATGTGCGCTAGCTGCTCCCGGGAGGGTACTGAAAGTTTGGTGACGATCGGCGCAGCGGTTCTCGAGCTATATCGAAAAAACAAGGGGGGGGCAAAAAAATGCCCCCCCCCCCCCACCGCCTGGAAGGTTAACCCTTTTACTGGTTGGGGGGGGGGGGGGTCGGCCCCTAACAATAGTTTTTTTCTCTCTCGACGGAAAATGACTTGACCCGCGCCCTGATGGGGGGGACTATTTTTTGCCCCCTCCAGACTTTTCAATATATCTCCAGAACCGGTGCGCCGATCGTCACCAAACTTTCAGTACCCTCCCGGACATCAATTTTACACATTGTGACCATATATGTTTCCAAAGGCTCGTAAGTCCAACGCCACGTCAACTTCCAAAATACGTATATGACACCGGCGTAATTGCTGACGCTGAAGCTGACTCGCCTATTGTATGACGTCTAAAATAAAATCCCGACCTCAAACTAACACCTGCCAAATTGTCCCCCCCCCGCAGGCCAAATAACCCTGCTAGCGGGGTAATTTGACCGCTTTGCAGACCTTTGTAATACCTCACAATTTACATGCAGGTAAGTAGTTATTACGAGCGAGCGCAGCGAGCGAAGCGAAGTCTTTTCAATATAACGGAAAAATTTCAGTATGAGCGGCCCGGCCCGGCCCGGCCCGGCCTGTAACGCTTTTGAGAGGCTTATATCTCAGCAACCGCTGGACCGATTGGCCTGCGGTCTTTTTTGCTGGGTAGCCCCATCCCTTCTACCCCGTAATTGACTACTTTTGATACATCTCAGTGACCGTCGTGGCACGTGCCACGTGAAAAGTCAAGGGTGTTCAAGCAGTTTTGCAAAACTAATGATTTTGAGAGGCCCATATCTCAGCAGCGGCTTAAGCGATTGTCTTGCGGTAATTTTTATAGGGTAGCTGCATCCCTTCTACCAAAGGTCGGATACTCTTGATCTATGTGAGTGACCCCTACTTCACGTGAAAAATACAAAAAGAAGTGGTGCCAAATTTGTTCCCATTTCAGTAACTCGGTATTACTGGGGCGATTTCGCTGAAACTTGGCATACAAGTAGGCACCCACCAGGCAATGCATTCCCATGTGTTGCGGTTAGGGTGCTACTGCACGTGCGCACGTGCAGGGGGCGTTTCAAGATCTCGAGAACGGCTGGGCCGATTGCGCTCAAATTTGGTACACGGTTGGGGACCGATTAGTAGGGTGCCGTGCAAAAATAATTTTGGACCCCGTTTGCACGTGCGCACGTGCGGAATGCCGCTTCCAGATCTCAGGAACGGCTGGGCCGATTGCGTTCAAATTTGGCACACCGCTAGCGACCGGTTAGAAGGGTGCTTTGCACAAGCCCATTGGAAGTACCCTCTCGCCCTTCCGCACGTGCAGGGCTCACTATCTCGCTCGCTCGTTCTTCGCCCAAAAGGCGTTTTACTGGTTCTATCATTTTCAGTTTGCTGTACAAGAAAGTAAAATAAATGTGACACCTGCCAGCGCTGAGAGAGTGCAGGAAATGTGTCAAGTTTGAGATACGTCGTTTCTAAAAAAAAAAAAAAAAAATGGGCCAAATCGCCCCATCCTGCCCTACCAGTGTTGCTATGCGGTCCAGGAGCCGAGTTTGAAGGGGGTGGGGTGGGGGTGCGAACAATCCGTCAGCCAGGCGTGAACATCCAGAATCCCCAGAGAGGCGCGGGATAATAAAAGAGATAGCATCTCATACCTCTTGGTGATCCTACATTTCCTTCTACTGAAAGCAGCGGCAATGTAGTCCTATACACATGTGTAAAAAGACATAAAGACAAAGAAATAATCGTCCGACACGATGACTTGAAAATCCTATCGCAAAAAAAAAAAAACACACATCTGGGAGCATCTATTCGCGGAGTGTAACGCTGAGTATCATTCGGCCCCTGTCAGTCACTTGTGTCACATTAGACAAGGCAGCTTCAAACAGATGTGCACTTTTCTCACGTTTCATCCTACGTAGAAGAACGAGCGGCGTACATATTTTCAAAATGCGCGTGTCATCACTATTCAAGTAACTCGTCACTGAGGGCGGCAAAAGACACCTGTGGAGCCCGTTGTGGTCTGGTATAAAGGCGGCTCCCCGACCAGTAGCCGGCACCTTCCACCATGTTCCGTCTGGCAGTCGTTACCTGTGTGGTCCTGGCCACCGGCCTGGCCAAGCCGCCTCCCCCGGCCAAGGCCGACGGCGGTCCCATCGAGCCACTCGATGTCGAGCCGGTCGCATTCCAAGAGGGAGGGAGAGGAAACGAGGATCCCGAGCCTGTCCCGTTCCTCGCGAAGGAATCTCGTGCCACATACACGCTGCCATCCGGAAGGTACTATTTCACGAGTCCCAACTACCCAAATCAGTACCCGAACAACCATGACAGCAGTTTCACGGTGAAGGGAGACAACAACCAGGACATCACCATCAACTGCAGCCCGTTCAGCATGGAGAGCCACTCCTCCTGCGCCTACGACTACCTCTCCATCAACGAGCGCAAGTACTGCGGCTCTAGCGCGCCTCCCGCCACCACCGTTTCCGAGCTGCGCATCCGCATCTACACCGACTATTCGGTGACGGCCACCGGCTTCTACTGCCTGGTCACCATCGCCGCCGGCTCCGGCACCACGACGACGTCGGCGCCGCCGAGCGGCGACTGCCAGTGCGGCCTGCGCCAGACCCGCGTGGTGGGCGGCGCAGACGCCACCGCCGGCCAGTTCCCGTGGCAGGCCGGCCTCGTCAGCACCGGCAGCACCCGCTCCTGGTGCGGCGGCAGCGTCATCAACAACCGCTACGTTCTGACGGCGGCCCACTGCACCGAGAACAGCAGCCCAAGCCAGATCCAGGTGATGCTGGGCGACCTGCGCATCGGCACCTCCGACTCCGGTGAGCAGCGCTTCTCGGTCCAGCAGATCATCCAGCACCCGCAGTACACGAGCGCCTCGGGCAGCGGCTGGGACTTCTCGCTGCTGAAGCTTGACCGCGAGATCAGCTTCAGCAACACCATCTCGCCCGTCTGCCTGCCGACCGCTGGCCAGACGTACGCCGACGTCACGGCCATCGCCAGCGGCTACGGCCGTGTGGGCGCCACTGAGCCTCAGGCCACCCACCTTCAGCACGTCACCGTGCCCGTCTGGAGCCAGAGCCGCTGCCAGGGCACATGGGGCTCAACGATCAAGAGCAGCATGATCTGCGCCGGCGGCTACCCAGAGGGCGGCAGGTCGGTCTGCATGGGCGACAGCGGCGGCCCGCTGGTGACCGAGGTCTCGGGCCGGTTCCGTCTGATCGGCGTCGTCTCGTTCGGCCGGCCGTGCGCCGTGGCCAACTGGCCCGACGTGTATGGTCGCGTCACCGAGGCGCTGTCCTGGATCGCCACCAACACGGCTGACGCCAACACCTGCACCCCGTAGGCGGCATATGGCCACTGGGCACGGGACTTTCTGGCACAGCCGAGGAGGGTCGCCCCCAAGGCCCAACAACGCTTGTGTATCGCTATGCCTTGTCATCTAACGAAGGTGACTGCTGGAAATAAAATTTGATCAAGTCTATTGAAAATGGTTCCGTCTTTGCATTGTGCTGCTTACCGCCGCTAATTATCGATCCGATTCAAAATATCTGTGACGACTTAGAAATGTACAGGCAATCTTATGGTCAAATAAATACGAAAATCAACCCAAGCCGGTAACGCTTTGAGCAGCAAGGGTGTAAGTAAACACCAATTGTGACTGACACGCTTCATGCGTCAGCTGCTGCCCTCCTCAACTGGAAGACATATTTTTCTTAGCAGAGTTGTAGTTGCCATTTGTATGGTTTGGTTAGCAAGATATTCTAAAATTATTCTTTAAAAAATGTATGTGTTGTATAGTGAAAGAAATAAGGAAATCGGTCAGTAGCTTTTTGAGCAATGGGCCTGTAAACACAAAACAGTCCCTCATATAGCAATCTTAACCACGTTTGACCTCCTTTGACCTTCGAGATATTGACCTAGTGTCATGAAATTAACATACAATACAGTTATCTACCCCCACATATACACACACCCTCTGAATTTCGCCTTTTTAGCTTCAATGGGAACTGAGATCTTCGGGGGGGGGGGGGGGGGCGACATTCGCCCTCCCCTTCCACTAGGTGTAGAATGTAGCTCTGGGAACTCTCCCACCTCGACCACGGATTGTGTGACTGTCACCTTCAGAAGCGCGCTGGATGCTCTGGAGAGGCGCCATTCGGCTTGGGTGGGGTTATTTCACTCTTCCCTTCTGCAGGGCGCCGGACGCTCTTTGGGCGCCAAGTTGGCCCATTTGAGCTCGGATGGGCGACTGTAGTCTGAAGGGACCACCGTCGATCTCGGATGGGGCGACTGTGATTTTCAGAGGGGCATCGGATACTCTGGAGGGGCGCCAGTGGTTTCAGAGAGGCGCCATTGACCTTAGATGGGGCAGCTATATAGTATCTGTTCAGGTGGGCGCCAGTAGCTCTTGAGGGACACCGGCGTTCTCAGATGAGGGCGACTGTGATCTTCGGAAAGGCGCCAGGTGCTAAAGGGGGACACCATCAACGTTTAAAACCCGGCAGTTGCTGGGGTATTCCGCCACCCACCGTTTGCTGGGTAGGGGAGGGGCGTTAAAAGCCCCAGCCGATAACTCGATAACCAATAGGCGCAGCGAAACGTACGAGGCGGAAAACGAAAGAACGCGACGAGACGCTTCAGATGAGTTGTTGAAAGTTGAATTTTTAGGTCACAGGTCGCCGGTCGGGTCAAGGCCAGGTCAAACATCTGAAATAGGGCTTTCAGTAGCATGAAGTTTAGAACATCGCACGGGTCGTCTCTCGTCATAAGCTCGGTAAAAACCGTGCACAATCCTTCATAGAAGTAAGAAGTGCCACACGAATATAAGCTTCATGCAGGGGTCAGTCAAGCATAGGTCAGGTCAATCAGACAAGCATATATCACCGAAAACCAAAATTGGTATTCACAGCATATGGCACATGTTAACTATTGTTAAATGGGTAGTTTTGGCGTAGAACACAATGGTAACATGCCTCATGGTCGAAAAGTTGTCACCAGTATCAGAAATTGCCAAGATTCAGTCCAAGATTTTGGAAAATGTAGAGCGATAATCAGAAATCGAAGATCGCCATTTGATTGTTCAATGTTTGACAGTCTAATCAGTAGCGGCGGAACACCTTCAATAAAGGGGGGGGGGGGCTCTGTCGACTTTTGGTCCCATTCTTTCCATGGAACGCCCATAGGGCTAATGTTAAAATGCCAAAATAAAAGGGGGCACGGTGCCCCGGTGCCCCTCCCCCCCGTTCCGCCGCTTATGAGTCTAATGGCTTTGATGGTGTGTCTCTACTTCTGTTCTATGATTTCATATGTTTCTTTGAACATATGCCGTTTCTGGTCGAAAACGCAGAAATCATGACGTCACTCGATATCTTAAAATGCTTCGGACCGATTTTTTGTATAGCTTTGTCACAATAAACTTCAATCAATTACCTACAGGTACTCAAAATTTAGCGCGCCGCCGTATATTGGCTATAGCGCAGCGTTAAAAGTGTCGTCGGTGCGCGTTTAACCCACGCACCGTTTAACCCACGCACCAACGGGGGTCTGCGCCAACTTGGAAGCGACGGGGGGATGGGGGGCAGATATCCGCCCCCCCCCCCCCGAGATCTCTAGAATGAAGCAAGATAGCGACAAGCGGTAAACGGCATGGGGTACACACGAACAATGTCTATATTTTTTACGAAGGTTATTTTCAGGTCAGGTCAAAGATAACGTCACAGGGGTCAAAGGTGGTGCTAGATTTAGAGTTTTTCTCGAATATTTTTTTTTTCGAAGCAGCCATCTGCCATGCTAGGAAAAAACTAATAGCACCAACGTGATCTTCTCGTCGATCCGCATCGAAACACAAATATGTTGATCTCGAAAGGTCAACGTCAAATGTTGACCTCAAGTCACGTGACCTCAAGGACCAAGGTCATCATGTACGGCCCTCCAGCAAAAGAGTGGTTGGTTTAGTTAGCCTACGTGCTTTTGGTATAACTTTGAATGACATAGACACTCCTGTAAAATGACTCAATAAAAATGAGAAGAGGGCTCGTGCACACACTTCGGCAATGGTTTTCAACAGCCATTAGACGTATTCATCAATGCAGATCGCTTATTGTGATGTTGGAAACCAACCACTAAATACCTGGAGGGCCGTATATCATTCGATGTGGCTTGACGAGCTAAACACAATGAGACCATCCTCGCGGCTGTATCATGTTCCTGTAAGGAGTTATAAGCAAAAAAAAGCCTCGGTGACCTGTGATGACGTCACATGACCTTAGTCTTACAGCTGCCCAAGAGCAAAAGAGGCCTCATGGTAGTCAAGGTCGATCGTATATGAAGTCATTCATGGTAGGATATTGGGTCATTCCGACACGTTTTAGTGAAAAATAAGGGAGTTGATACCCCCTCCCCCCATTGTCTTACCTACTTATACTTAACCCTATTAGTGGCAGGGGGGGGGTGTTTTTATCCACCCCTCAGGTTTTTCGGGAATATCTCCGAAACCGCTGAAGCTACGATGCTGAAATTTTCTGACTTTTCCTCAAACTAAATTGGGCACATTCCCTGAAAATTTCAAGTTCATAACTTTACCAGGGGCGGCTCCAGAGCACTGGGAATTGGGGGGTCCTATTCGTGAAGCGAGTCATTTGGGCGAAGATCACGATGCTGCACCAGTTTTACGAACAGTGAATGAAAGGTATCATGTGATAACATATACAGTTATTGTGCATCCTCTTTTGACACGTTTTTGCTATAATAGGCGGATCCAGGCGTCCAAAAAGGGGGGTTATGTTTTACCTCCCAACATAGGTGCCCTGACACTGCCTATGCATGACCAATACAATTGTAGTCGTTCTCTCATAAGAAAATTGTAACATAACAAGACCATTACCACCCTTTTTAGAAACAGTACCAACAAAAACCTTATTTACTATACTTTTTGTGTACCCCCAATCTCAATGATCTGTACAGGGTGTTCGCGAAAATATGTCATGATTCTAATCGCTTTGTAGGAAAAATTGCTTGAACGCACGTGCACGTATTTATGCCCATTTGACAGAGGACATTTTCAAGTTTTCTTTCATATGCATTTTAATTTATAATATTAAAAATCTTGCCTTGCACAGAGCGAAAAACAAATATCGCCAAAAAGCACTTGGATTCGATGCCCGTAGTTTCCGTGCTACAACAGTTCGGTGCATGCTTTGATGCCTCCGCTGCACCCCTTGCAAGGCGATTTTTTTACTGCACATGCAACTTACTACCAAAGTGATCGTTAAATATTGAATGAATCCTTGAAAGTCCGAGAAAAAGAATTATTTATAGTCATTTAAACTACAAAGAGATCACCCATTTGGTCAACGAGATGCCTTCCCTGACCATCTGCGAGCTCGCGCAAGATGCGGGGTGCGGTCCAACATGTCTCATTATATTATTGATAATGACATGGGGATTATACCCTACAAGGTCAGGAATAGGTGCTATTTAGGGTAGAAAAGGGCTAAGAATTTACTTTGCTTCGAGGATAAAAAACCCAAATCAATTCTGAGCACCGCTCACCGGCCAACCCGTGAAGCACACATCCACCTTCATGGAGGCGCCGACGGCCAGAACAAACTGTTTGGGTAGATATGCCACCCTCAAAGGCTAGGTAAGAACACCAGCTCCACAGTCCGACGGTCATTGCTTGATTTGCGATAGACGCTCATGGTGCCGCGAGGCCTTCTTCTTAAGACTTCAAATTGAAACACCAACATTGCCGCTGAAAACTGCTGCGTGGGAGTGCTCTAGAAGTTTAAGCGAGAAATGTGGGGCAACTCGGGGCGAGACAATGGTCAAAACGCTGCAGACTTGCGCACAGGTAGGATGGGTTCAAGTCCACACTTCGAAAATTGCACTCCGGTGCCTAAACGAAATGCTAGGGCCCATTTCTTGAGCAGGAGGACCCTTACCCCCTGGTCGACCCGCTCACTTGGTGTCAACCCCATCGGCCGTTACCTGTGGGATATCTGAAGTCCAAGGACTACAGGAAGACAGCCAAGAATCTGTCTCGGCTGATGATAGTGATTGCAAAGGCCGTCCGTGTTATCACTTCTAACACGTGCGTGCGAATGAACCCTTATGTGTAATCTCTAGGTGACACGTGCATCCGCCGAAAAGGGGTTCATATTGAAAACAGCGTGTGGGGTGCGCCCGGTTTGACATGAGGCACTGATACATGTGTGTAACAAAACTTGAAGATCCGGGCAACACATTTCAGCAAAACATTTGATCCTTGCTTATTTGAGCTGGCTATAATGGCGTAACGAAATCATGACATATTTTTGCGAACACCCTGTATCCGCCTATGATTTTTGAAAATGCATATTTTTAGGATCCATGTGAATTCCTGGTTCATTCTCTATCGATCGGCAAAAGTTGCGTTAAGATTGGTTCAGAAACCTGGCCGTGATAAACAGTCTAAAATGTATCTGCAATTTGCCCGTTTTTACCCCCCTCTACCTCCTATTGACATTTTTAATTTTTATTTTTTAGAAATGTAGATCACGTTGAGCGAAATCGAATGCCGTTTGAATTTTGAAAATCGGCCCGTTAGATCTCGAGATATCAAGGGGGGGGGTCGTAAACAGCCCCCCCTGCCACTAATAGGGGTAGCCAGGAGCCTGCCACTAATAGGGTTAATGGGGAGGCCAAGAAATTGACCTGACCTTAGGTCATCGATATCGAAATTTCGAGAGCAGCAAATTGTAGCTACCAATGACCTCGTTACATCTTGCAACTTTCAAGGACTCCGTCATCTATTGTAGCTTTGACACGGTGACCAAGTTGCAAAAAAGTGATTTGAGGTCGGGTCATTCGAAGTGACCTGGTTAGGAGGTTTAATCTTGCACACAATGTGTAAAACTGATGAGGGAATCGCCGCGGTTTTTCTGCCATTTACGAAAAACCTCAGGGGGGGGGGGGGGGGATATGATGATATCCGCTCCTCTATGACGGTCACGGTAGGGGTAGGTTAAGGTATATAGTGCACTTCTTGTAGATTGGGTGCACCTGAACCCCAGTCAAGTTAGCTCTTTCACTGGACTCTTAGAGCTCTTTCCTAGACCGCCAGTCGCTGCAGGGGCGTCTCAATCGATGTGTTGTCGTTCTATTACGTCATGCATTATCACGTGAACGCGTCTGTCCGTCTGTTTCATTGATCAGATCTGCAGCGACATCTATCAGCTGTGGTGTGACGCAGTGCTGCCCTCTGTCGCCAGCCGGTGCCGCGCTCGGCGGCGGTGGGGCCTCTGCAGAGGCCGGCTTCGGGCGCCCCGCCGGTCCACACCCACACATACACGCGCGGGAAGTCACTCAGTCGACGGGGCAAACACCCGCCCGGCCCCGAGTTCTCCAACCGCCACCAGACCAACAAGGTGAGGAAGGACTGCCGGCTGCGGGGGGGGGGGGGCCGGCGACAGCTGACGACGATGGTCAGATTTGATTCAATTGGTTGCAATGGTAGATATTGGTGGCTGCAACGCTTAGCAAGAGGAAGTCGCTGGAATAAGGTGCGCTATCACCTGTCTGTAGATATTGATGAGCTCAAGTTTTTAATCGAGATGTCTTTGCCTGACTCTCTCTCTCTCTCTCTCTCTCTCTCTCTCTCTCTCTCTCTCTCTCTCTCTCTCCTCTCTCTCTCTCTCTCTCTCTCTCTCCCTCACTCTCTCCCTCTCCCTCTACCCTTCCCTCTCGCAGATGGTGAAGGAGCTGAGTCACGTGATCTCCTGTTTCCGCCACCTGACGGTGGGATTGGGAAGCTCCGGAGACGGCCGGCAACTGCGCGCTGACCTGACCTGTCTGCGCACCCTCATCACCCATCTGGTCAAGGTCATCCGGGTCACGCTGGAGGCGCACACGCAGAAATGGTGAGCTTTGTGACACAGCACGCACTGAAAACAATTTAACCCAAGGCTGGCGAGTAAACCGGTGTTTTACGGGTACCCCTATCCGCAACCATTTTTAACCACCTTCCCAGGAGTAGTGCTAGGTCCCATTGCGGTGTAGTCGTACTTGCTCTGAGCGGATATAACCGCTGTCAGCGAACAAGTCC
This sequence comes from Amphibalanus amphitrite, assembly GCF_019059575.1. Lineage (NCBI taxonomy): Eukaryota > Metazoa > Arthropoda > Thecostraca > Balanomorpha > Balanidae > Amphibalanus > Amphibalanus amphitrite. The sequence goes on along the minus strand of NW_024883046.1, from coordinate 518 downwards.
GCTGAGAGCAGGGACGACTACACTGCGATGGGACCTTACAACTGTACTCCTGGGAGGGTGGTTAAAAATGGTTGCGGATAGGGTACCCGCAAAACACCGGTTTACTCGCGGGCCGTGGGTTAAATTGTTTTCAGTGCGGCATGATCGTCATGCAGCTCAAGCTGCGATTGAGCGAACATCCCAACTCTCGATGGAAACTTTTACTATAAACATGCGTAATAAAGCATACAAAATGGCGAATCAGAAAAAAATATGAGATTAAACTATTTCAAGTGACAAGGTTGGGTGCCCACAACTGGGTGCATATGTAGGTATGTAAGTAAAGTAGGTACCTACTGCAAAGGTTTCGAAAACCACGGGATGTTTCCGTTTTGGTATGCCAGCTGAGACAAGTACACCGCTGTTGAGTCGTCGATTTTTACATTTTATAGGAACCAGGGCACTAAATAGGAACGAAACTATGCAGAAGCTACATATTTTTCCTTAACATTAATCGTTTATGAGCAACTTACGTTTCG
>NW_024883045.1:0-144840 GCF_019059575.1 Amphibalanus amphitrite | reverse complement strand
AGGAGAGAGAGAGAGAGAGAGAGGAGAGAGAGAGAGAGAGAGACCCGAGGCCAACGACCTGTCTCGCATCTCGCACGTGCCCACCGCCCGCCCTCCCGCCATTAAGTTGGTTCATTAATGGAGCCATTATCACCTGGTCATTAATATCGGAACCGGCGGCCGTCACAGCGACTGAATGAAACCAATTTACACGTGAGGAGCAGGGACACCGCACACAATGCGCAGACAGTGGGTGGACATCGCTTCTCGCGGGATCCGAAAAGTCCAGCGCCACACACAGAGAGATAGGGACGCAGAGGCGGACAGAGACGAGGGCAGAGACGAGAAGACGTAAAAATACGTCCAGCAGTACTGGCTCCGATGTCACGAATTCTAGCCTGCAAGTTGGTGGTCGGAAGCACTCCCTCAACCAGAGCACGCCTTCCCGTGCATCACTGTCCCCTTTCATCCCACAAAAGGGCGGCCCATCCCCATGCCTCTTGCCGCCCCTCTCCTTACCGCCAGCCGAGGTCAGTGACCTCACTGTGACCGAGGGAAAACCAAGGAACCGGTATCACTTTCCACCTTACACCAGCGAGCCCAAGCCGTGAGGAACGCAGAAACAGGTGGCACCGAAACCGCAGGTTCAAACCGCCTGTCCCTACCATAGTCCCCTAGCGAAAATTACAGACAAACTCGGACAGTTTAGCCCCAAAATGGCACTGGCTGTACGCGGAAGGCCCGACTGGAATTTGGCTGCGGACCAGCAGCGGAGAGTGACAGTTGGTCAGGACAGGTGTGTGATCACGTGTGTCGGTCAGAGTTATTACAGGGAAAACACTCCGCACGGCGACAGGGCAGTTAATGAGTGGTTATCATGGAGATCGCCGGCACCGCGCCGGCCGCCTACCATTTTAGGCGGCCGGTGAGCTGGGCGTAGTTTGAACATAGGCCAGGACGGTTATCGAAAAGTTGCCTACCGATAGACAAAACACAGGCAGTTCATGTCATTTGTCGTTGGCTTCAGTGGTTCATTAACACTAAAAACGACACAATTTTGAACTAACCACCGGGCCACCATTGTTATGGGAGCACCAATTACCCATCACCCCTCTTTCTTCCCCTCTCCTCTACCCCGTCCTTTTGTCATCTCACCGGCTGTTTGCAAACACCGCCCACGGGGCGCCGCCGGCCCCCCCCCCCCCCCGGTCGCTCTCTGCATCCCGTCCGCAGGGGGCACGTCACAATAAACGATCGATTACTCGCCGTCGGTCCCGACGGCCAACTGTCGATGCCGACGGCAGTTGAATTTCCGGCACACTGCCAAATCGAGCACGTGCGAAAATCCCCCGGCGATCCCTCGATCATTAGGGCCTTCGTTGCTCAGTATTCTCTATCGGCGTGATTGGGTTTTTTGTTTCCGATAATTATGCGCTGAATGTAAATCAGCCCCTCGCTTCAGAGCGAATTACCGGAAATCGGAATCACATCTCGAGTTGCTATTTGTTAAATCAAATTGCTGCAACCCGGATCTATTTTGAAGCACGAAGCATATGCCATTGGCGTCGAAGAGTCTATTTTCAGTTGGAGCAATGAAGAGACGGAACGGGATACCGTATGGGCTATTTTCAGCCCACCAAATCGGCTCAGCGTATTCAACCGTGGAAAGAAGTTCAGTTCATATTCTGAGTCCTCATCGCTGACACGAAAATAGACTCCTAATACAGCACGGCCGGCATTTCAGAGGATATTTCTGTCACAAGACCTAAACTTAGACAGCTCAGAGATTTTCATAAGATTTTCATCTACACTTGGAACTCCACGTGCTTCGGAAGTGCATCTGCAAGCGCTATCATCAGGCCATTTTCGATATCCCGTATACTTAAGCATTAATCGTATACATATGTATAGTGCTCATGTTCAACTCTCCCGGCATTTGCCACCTATTCCCTATGCTTTACTCATTGCACATTGTCCCGTATATCTCAATGGACACACCGAGCTTCCCTGATCTCCCATCTCCCTATCTCCCCTTCTCTCTACTCCATATCTCTCCGCCTTTCTCTCTCGCGTCCAGCTGCCGGCCCAAAAACAATGGCCCGGCGGGGCGGTGACGACCCTCGAGCCGCGGGTGCCCGCGGCGTGTCACCAATTAGGCCACTATCGGGCACCTGGCCCGGACGACCGTATACCCCGGGGGCGAGCACAGCGCACCCGAGCGAGCGAGCGTGCACGGAACACACGGGGACGGAGGATCCAGCCATGAAACAAAGAACACACTGAAACAGGCTTATAAGCTGCAACGGTCCGGGATGTGGTGCCTGTCACGGTTGCGTCTCGAAGTTGCGCAGTCGGATCCTAAATGCTTCCGTGTTTAAACGCTATTATGCAAACTTCTACACATTATGCATAAAGCAGATGACTTTCTTTGTTCTTAGTAAGCTCTGCAGTCATTTTCTAGGTCTGCAAGCTAGAAAACTCCGTTCAACTTCCCTTCCGCAGCCTCCGCATACTCATCGATACCAAATGGAAGCATGATCTGCTCATTCAGTACCGAGCGCCTCTCTCCAACCTGCATAGGACAGTTCAATAACTCTGTCCTCTCTATCCCGGAGAACAAATTCACCCTCTCCTTGGGAACAAATCCACTCTCTCCTTGGGAACAAATCCACTCTCTCCCGAAGAACAAATCCACTCTCTCCCCGAGAACAAATTCACTTCTCGATCACCGAGAGAGCGGTTCGATAAACGAGCTCATTTACCGAGAGCCGGGACCGAGCGTCCGTTTAATAAGTCGCCGACCGATGGGGTTATCAGGGGTCAATGGACAAACTGATTACAGTGGACCTGGGGCGATATTCAATGGTATCGTCTCGATTCTCCCGGCTACAGATATGAGATTCCCTAAGGTCAAGGGACGGCTGGTAACAAAGAGAAATCGAAGACTTATCAGAAAGGTAATAAAAACATTACAGAAGTGAATTAAAGCCGTCATGAGGGTAGAAGAAAGGGTGAAGAAGCCAAGATGATGTTAAAATCAGGGGAGCACCTGATTTGAAGCACAAATAGAGCACCTGATTTGTGCTCATCGTAGACCATACTGAGCAGCCAAAACCGACACTTTGGCTCCCCAGTCAAAAAGAGGCAGGAACTATGTCATCGTTTAGCCGACAGCTGCAAGCAAAACTTCAAGCTACCTCAGCCGACCAAAACTGGAGCTGTATCAACTGGTCGCAGCTCGAAGGTGTTTTAACCGGTCGAAGCTCAAAGCTCACTGTCGTAATCTGTGCAGCTCAGCCCACGGTCCGCCCCGGAGTCTGACATTTACCGTGACGGTTATGTTGGCGTTTATAGCTACCTTTATACGGTCCGTGATCGTTGAGCTTTGGACGAGCCGGGTAAGGGGGAGGGGAACGTGGGGGCGGTGCATGCAAGCCGCTGACGTAGTGAGGTCACGAGAACATTGGGAGGAGCCTTGCAGATGGGTTGGCAGGTATGAGCGGTAAGAGCCATGCTAGAAGCAGTCTGCCGGATAAGAGGCTGTCCGCTGTAGCAGTGGCAGTAAGACAACTAAAAACATGAGGGATATTGTCTGAATAGGAGCTGAGGTGATGTTACAGGCAATCATGATGGTTGGAAATTGTAGCCAACGTTCTAGGAACTCTGCTGTCCATTCATGGTAGCATAATTAGCCGCTGATGGCAGAAACTGGACACGAGAAAGCTTACTGAGCCTCCCATTACAAAAGAAGCTTTACTAAGCACAGTTCATATCGCGATGGAGGTCACGCAGAAAATGAGATACCGTCACGAGAGCTCACAAATTCACAGGCTGCCGTGAAACATTCGCGTGAAAACTGCACATCCATTAGGACTGAATGTAAAACATCGTAAACGCATTACTATTTGGAGGGAATGGGTCAGAAAGACATTACAAAAATCGAAAAGAGATAAAATGCAAACCATTGAGAAGAATGGTCGCCGTGAGACCAAGAGGAAATGAGGGAATCGTATTACCCTCGGTTCGTTTCGGCCTTACTGGCGAAATGTGAGAGAACTGCTGAAGAGCCCTGCGTCTGCTGACGTCGACAGGGAAAGAGAAGTTCTATCAGGCTGATCGAGACAGTCTCAGACAAAGACAGCGCTAAAAGACGTGGGTGGAACGAAATGTGACACGATGGGCGAAAACAAATTTACGGGTGGTGCAAAAACGGCCCAAAAACGGAGCAAAATTGAATTTAAGCATCATACCTAAGACAGACTCGGAAAAGCGCTAGTGTCTGTTTGAACGGTGGCAAAATTGGCCTGTTATCACACATCCCTCTTGTCGTGTACATTTCGCCGTATCTAACAAACCCCCGCTACCCTGCCCGCAGGCTGAGGGGCACGTGCCGCCCACCCATCTAACCACAGTACCCACGCGCCTACCCCGAGCGGCCACCACCCGACCAACAAAGGAAGTCTCCGATTTCAATTACCGTACATCTATCACGCTGGAGAGACGACAACGACAACCAGCCGGACAGCGATGACCCGAGGCCACAGCGACGTACAAACTGCCGAGAAACAGCAGGCAGATGAACACCCGGCCACCAATCAGGACAAGAAGACCGAGAAAGGCACAGGGAAATTGACGCCCGAGAGTCGCCGATGGCCCTCCCAGTCGTGCGGCTGGACGAAGACGAACGACCAGTAGTTGTAGCCGACGCCGGACACAAAGACGCCCTAAGAGATAGACGTCCAAAGAGATGGACGTCCTAAGAAGATGGACGTCCTAAGAAGATGGACGGCCCGCGACAGACGGTAGTCGGCCCGGGGTTATCGGATGTCAGAGACCCAGGATAGTCGCTGCCGGCGGCATGCCGCTGGTATAAATCTTTCCAGAGACGGACAACGGTGAGATACTGCTGGGTGGTGACGGGTGTGATGCCCGGAAGTCTGACAGCTGTCCGATGGGGAAATTTGGGGTGATTTGGGGTACGCTGAACAATGAATATGGTACCTTAGCGCCGAAGGGACGCTGTTGTCGTTTGTCAACAGCGCGGTGTTGACGGCAAGGGGGCTTTTCGAATGTCAAGCGAGAGATACCGAGGACACCGAACAGCTGGTGACCACGTCAACTGCCTAGGCGCAGGAAGGTCCAGCTACATCACGTCCCAGCCCAGCCCAGCCCAGCCGCTTGTAACCAGGAAAATGTCTGATATGCAGCGGTAAGATGCGGATGGTAACTGATATATCATATAGCAGCTTCATGACAACACCTTAAACGTCGAGGTTACTATCCGTGGAGCTTCACAGACCCACACTGGCTTATACACCAGTTCCAGCCACTCACTGAAAACCTCGAAGCGTCAACTAACAGCTCCTCAGTATAACCCGCTCCTCAGGCGGCCTTACCTGGATTTCCTGGAGGAGTTCAGCCTTGCGTCTCCTGATGTCCAGCAGAAGCTGCTGCTCCTCTGGAGTTAGATCTGAAAACACACAGAGAGAAAACACGGTTAGAATCGGATGAATACAGACACCAACACTCCCACGATACAAAGAGGATATCCAAACAGCTTAATAATTATGGTGATAACTAGTGGTTTGATTCGCACAACTGCCCTTTCATTGCTTGATTAACTGGCTTTACTTCCAAACAACTCCCGAAGGAGATGGGTAGAAAGGAAGCTGCCACGAAGCCGGTATTAAAATCTTCACACACTCAATAAACGCGTAAGCAAGGGATCTATTTATGATATTTACGGGCTTTCAGGACTTCATTGATATGCAGCAAGGATGAAACCCATCCACTATGGTAGCGTTTTATCCGCCTTCCCCAAGGCTAAGCTGTCGCATATTTTGACGATAACTCAACAACAATATTGCTGAGAGAGGCCTTTTGTTCAAAGCTCAAGCATGGTATAACGCTGTTTTCCTCAGGCAGAATAAAGAATTGAAAGTGCTTTGTTTTCGTCAGCAATGCTCAATTTAACCTCAAAGTACAAGGCTCTGAGAGGAAAGAGACCCAAATTCTGTAGTAATAGGTGTGGTTTCCAGCAAGCGTCGAATGACATTGCCTTCTTTAAGAACGCCAGAAGCAGGTGCCAAGTGCTGTTTTCCGACGATGACATAATCACAGTCGAATGTTTCCTAGATATCGTCTCATTTACCTTGGAGGTAATAAAGCACAGCAGCAGAACAGTGTTTGAAAAAAAAAAAACTATCACGCATTTTCAACTTCAATATACATAATTCGCCGACAAGATACGTTAAACATCAAACACACAAAACACATATTTTATCGAATTAACTAATTCGTAGCAACGCTCATCGTTCTCTCTAACAATCCTACAAAGGCCAGAGGGCTTTACTTCTTGCTCCCGTCCACACTCTCGTCAAAACAAGTAAATAAATTGCACTCGGTAGCAATCACCCCATTAGAGAGCAATGAGCACGACACTCGGTCCCTGCAGAATCCCCAGAACCAGATACCACAAACCGACTAAGCAGCACTGCAGTGTGGTCCGTACATCGGCCAACGGCGTCAAAACAACTGTATCTCTCCCCTGGGTGCGTCTTGGGGACAGTAACGGTAAATGATGGGGTGGCCGAGAACGAATTAAGGTGGCTCATATGAGGGAGGCTGGAAGATTTAGTGTCTACGAGTGTGGCATAGGGGAAATACGCTGCCACCTAGCTTCAGAAGGTAAACTATATTTAGAATGCGTTATCATATTCATATCTTTGACTTCTGGTGATAGGTATGAAGAAAACAATGAAAAATAAGTCAGCGAATAAATGAAATCAGTCGGGACAATGCGGAGGCATCAGTATTTCACCAGATTTCCAGTTTGAATATTTTAGTAATATAGCAGTAAGGCTACTTTTCATGACATTCTTACATCTCTTAGCTTCTTTATAAAGCTCCCGTCATTTTAGAAACGTGTGCACGGCGCATCAGCCTCCCATGATCATAGTTTTCACGGTGAATAAACTCAGCACACGATGCCACACTTTCCCCTGTTGCAACGCCTCTAGACGTCCCCAAGCCGTAATGAATGGCCACCCTGAGAACCCTGCACGGTCGCCAATTGCGAACGGATGTGACACTTTATCGTCCATTATGTCCGTGTGAGACGGGCGAGCCTGAGTGGTTGGAAGGCTGATCTCACTACGGCCTATATTCCGCCTTTCGACTTGGATGGATTTACAGCCAACGCAATATGCGCTTCAATTCGAAGATCGCGCTACCGTATTGGAAATGAGACGCTAAAGACCACTACAAATATAAAGAGAGAAGCAGGGATGCGGAGCCGGAGCCGGAGTCAGAGCCGGAGCCGCCGGAGCCGGCATATTTTGCCCGGAGCCGGAGCCGGAGCCGTGAAACAATATAGCCCGGAGCCGGAGCCGGAGCCGGAGCCGCCAAAAAAGGGGGCGACTCCGGCTCCTTTTTATTTTTTGAAGAGGAAAAAATAATTGACCTAGTTCGGTTTGACAGTACAAGGCAGTAAAACATATGGTACTGTCATGGGCCATCAAGTGAATGAAAAAAGCCGAATATCCCCAGTATCCCACAATCAACTTCCTGTCTGCTCCTCCCCCCCCCCCCCCCCCACACGTCTACTGCATCCCCAGAACATGAGGACCGGTCATCAGGTGACGGCCATTGTTTTGAAGCCAGTGCAGTGGACTGCGACTCCCAGCACCGTCTCTTCCGACCCCACCTCACCCCCCCCCCACCCCCACCCCTCAATGCAGCCGAGACGGGTGTCAGCTTACGATGCAGGTTCAGTGAACTCCGATTCGCGGCGACTGCGTTTCCAATGCCATCGCTTCCTAGTCCTTTGTTCTACCAGTTCTCTCCGAGGTGCGTTTGCGCGGGGACGCGGTGAGCCGGTCATGGCCAAGAGTAACGCGTATAACCAATCCAATTTTTTTCCACCCGCATTTAATTGATTGCATAGGGGATGTACTGAGTCGGAGCCGGAGCCGCCGGAGCCGGACCATTTTACTCGGAGCCGGAGCCGGAGCCGCCATAACATTTCACCCGGAGCCGGAGCCGATTTTTTTCTCCGGAGCCGGAGCCGGAGCCGTCTGAAATATCCACGGCTCCGCATCCCTGGAGAGAAGGCTTCCCATCGGGTAAAGAGCATATTTGTTCCGATTACCCAATGACAACGAGCAAGCCTCTCGCTCTATAAAACCTCTCCAGTGACCAACAGTCACACGATCTCAAACAACGCCCGTTATACACAAAGAAGATACGTCCACGTGATATCACCCTGTGACACCAGACGATCCTCGCTAGACGGAATAATACAGACCTGTCAAACACAGTCACACTACGCAGCATCATTTGTCATCAGATATCCATTATCAGACCTTTGAACTCGCACAACGCGATACATCCAGCGAGGTGCACAGAATTACAAATCATCTCAGACTTGAGACCTTCGTGGATGCTACGATATGAGAAAATCAAACGAACGATGCAACCAAGCTTTTGCGTGGCTTTCCAATGCTACTCTAGCCTCAGAACCCGAGCTGGATTGCTCCAGACGCCAGTGTTAGCTCTCCAGACGACGTCTACAGGTCGTCTATCAGGACCCGTCGTCGTCTACACAGGACGACGACGGGACGGCGCCGCTCACGTCCCGGTGTCTGGGCGCCTGAGATCCGGGACAGCTCCGCACCACGCACCGCTCCAACCCCATCCCCCTTGAGGATCAGAACCATACACATTACACATATTGCACGGCGCTGACCCCCAACCCCCCGGAGATCCGTATTAAGTACAGAGCTCTGACCCTCCAGACTTTCGCCCACTGGAGGACCATATACAACTCTGAATGAACTCAGATCCCTCCCATTCAGAAACTGTACCAGACGTGACTTCGTGCAATGTACATGACTTGACCCTCCCCCTTCAGCCAAGATCCGTACCCCCCCCCCTTCAGTCAAGATCCGTGCCAGGCACAGCTCCAACCCTCCAGACACCACCCAGGCACGGCGTGGCACTGAACCGCCACAGAACGACGTTCCCAGCGGGGGCGTACAGGACGGCCCCAGGGTCCAAACTCCGACACCTTCCGGCAAGCAAGAGACGAGGCCCTGCCATCCACGACCTCCCTCCGCGCTGGAGGCTGCTGCGTCGGAGTTCAACACGCCAGAAGGCTGTCGCACCAGAGGTCGTTGCGCCAGAGTTCCCCCTGTCGTGTCGCAGCGGATCTGAGCCTCTAACCAGACGCCCCCGGGACGCGGGTAAGTGTATCAGTGCCAGACTCCCTGGGGAGTGCCCAGACGCCGGCGACGGAGTGGCCATCACATCAATAAGGCGTCTGCGGCGACAGTGGCGAAAGGGTGGTGGAAGCTTTCAGCGACTGACTGCTGGAGCTTTGAACAGGGAAAATGTCACGGGAACACTGGGTGGTTGCTGAGTTTTGCTGCAGACGGAGGGAGTTGATTTGATAGATGGATGTTTTGATTTCAGGCACACTGGTTGGAGCTTTCATGGAGCATTTCAAGGGTATGTTCGCTGGCTGGATCCACATTCCTTGGCGATGTTATGAAGCGGAACTAGCAATTGTCGCGCCTCAACAACCGCCGATATAACACCAATACTTTTTTAGGCGGCGTTTCTGGGTAAGGCACAATACCCCTTCAACAGCGGCTCAAGATCAGTCGATAGCCGAATTCGGCCGCTGCTCGCTGTCCAAATGGCGTTGTTTTACCATTCGGTCACCAGAATTATGAAATTACGTCGCATCGTACCACACTGCGCCAGCCGGTGACATCGGTGACAGACCTCCGGGTCAAAGGTCAAACGCTGACCTCGCCAGACTACAAACACGTCCAAAACACAGGCGGCCACAATGTTGACAGTGCCGGCGTGGACAGGCTTACATAACGCTTGGTCAGGATTGGTGGGAGGGTTGAAAAATTTACACCTTATGCAGATCTACATGTGTAAAGTATAGTCCGCACGCCCTCGACATCTGTCCACATAATCGAGGCACTGTGCAACAATTTCACATTGGCACTTCCAAGTAAACCTAAAATGCCTTCAAAATTCCAGATAATCGCAAACGCTATCAGAAACGGCAAACAAACGTCACTTTCTTCTTGTCCACATGACAGCTTTGGTGTGACATGACGTGACAGTAAATTCGTCACGCGAGTGACGATGGCGCCATCAAACAGAATTGTTACATTTTACGGTGCTCAAAGCGTAGACGTAAAATGTGCAGACTCAGGGACGATATCGCTAATATTTGGGCTAATGGTTACCGTTATTGGACATTTTATCTGGGAAAGGTACTGCTGCCAAAGAGGATGAAGTAGTTAAACTTTCAATTCTTACAGCATCCGGCATCCAAAACACTATCGTAGAAACTAGCCAGAAATAGCAAGTAGCCATCAATCCCAAAGGAGAACAAAATAAAAGCACGACTGAATTCTGTGTGGTGGAAAACAAAAGGCTCAACCATGAGACTATGTAGGAGTTAGATTTTACACAGAAGAGAATTGACAATTGCAAATCCGGGTCGTCCTCCACAATTTCCGTACCACCCATTTGACCATAGCCTATTCTGCTGTGACCCATCACGAAACCGGCCACGCGTGTAGCACCGGGGGGCACCTCCCACCCACCAAAGGACCAATAGACGCGCCTTCAATGGAGTGAAAACCGATCGGGCGGCCCATCGCAGCCACGAACAATAAAACGAACCGAGCGGACTGAGAGCAAATGGAGAGTGGCGGCGACTGAGGCAGAAATCGGCCCAAAACGATCTCAGGAGACATTTGAGAATTGTGGGATGTGGAACACGATTAAGCGTAAACATGGGTTCTATCGCGATACTATTGAAAATTACATCACTAGTCCAGCCCAGTGATTGCCATTATTGTTCCGACCTGAAGTTACGGTCCCATCAGCCCCATGGCGCACTGTGTCTCGGTCCCGCGCTCTATATGGGAGCCTCCGTGACCTGGTGACCTGACCTGACCCCGTGAGACCACCCGTGACCCGTGGTGACCTGCTGCAGCACCAGCATTCCAGTCATCACCCCACCGAAATCAGCCATTAGCCTTCACTGGTGTCTTCGGAACACAGTAATGCTTCCACCATTAGTTCTTCATCAGAGGCCAGACGTGCCATCCTCAGATTCCAAGAAAGCCTTCAGGCTCTGAAACTTCCTGTTGCCTCTACTTCTCCCAACGTTGCAAGAACGGGAGCGTCCCAGACAGGGCCACCAAGCGGCAAGAACACCAGCTATGACACCAGCAGGCACCAGCCTGGTGACACCAGCTAACAAGCTGCAGAAGACACTTTTCTGATGCCAACAGGAATAAAAGCTGCTTCTGGGCAGAGCGAACGCTAACGCCATTCAGTTCAGTCAACCTTTCTATCCCACAGGTGAGGTGTCGCACCCCTCCCCATTCCTGTTGCCCAACAGAGCTCCTCTCGACACCCCCTATCGCGCGATGACGGTCGTCCAGCCCAGCATGACGCCGGAGTGTCATCGCGATGACGGACATCGTGTCTCGATGACGGACGAAGCACAAACACCACGCGGGAGCTGCCACCGCCGCCGGTGGCCGGAACGTAACGCTGAATGTGTTGACCGTCATGCTCGCTACAACTCTGACACCGAACCTGACTGCCTTCCTAGTCACTCAATCTCACTTTCGCAACCACAAACCAGCTCGCTCCTAGGCTACCAAACTCACTACCGCTATCAACTCACTAAGGATTCCGTTGTCAAGTTCACTGCCAACCTCGCAAACTCAATATCTCACTAGCTCTTCGCCGATCGTTAGGTTCAAAGTGTTGCCACGAAGAGTCTGACTCAGCACTCGATGCGTCTTGTTTAATGACGCTGTTGCTGACAGCAGCGGTGATGGAGCTGACCTGTCACTGACGGAGAAGCGTGCCGACGGTAAACGTCAACAGGTCAGAGTGAATAGACCAGTATGGGAGCGAGTTCAAAGATAGTTGGCGCTCTTACGAATGATTGTGAGTACCAGGTTTGATTACATTTTAACCGCAACGTTTTCCGATTTTGTATCACGTATGTAAGCAAACCAGCTGTTCACTGCAATCTGCATGGAAGTTACCAGTTTATAACTGTTTCTATAGCGCATCATCCACGCTCCACACAACCATACCGCACGGTCCGTGCCAGCTGCCTAGTCCCTAAGGTCACCACCACGCGTCGCTGGCGTCGCGCGCCGTCGCCCATCCCTCCCATAACGGTAACCGCCGTTCCCCACACAGCAGCCAGCCCACTCACTGTGCGTCCCACCTCGGGCCGCTTCACGGCTCTGCAAAAAGCAGCGGAACGGATCAGGATGGATGCAACCGAATCATGCAATGCAACATGGAGAAAACCAGTGCCTTCCATAGAGGCTTTTCCACAGCGGGTTCGTATGCACGCGCCAACCCTAACGGCGGTAGTAGAAATGTCTCTTTGGGCGTTACCCTCGTATCATCATGACGGTAAGGAAAACGTCCCGTAGTAGTCCGGTCCGTTTCCCTTGCAGACAGACACAGCTAATGTGGGCTTAATAAGCCCGACACGCGACTCTACTCGAGGTCGCATACCGAGCAGTATTGAGGCCAAGCCAAGACTGTAGACAGTGGCCGCGGCTGTGGCAGGACTGTGGTAGCAGGGTGAGGCAGGGCCTGTGGTGGGCGGTGCAACTGATCTCGGATCGTGCATCGTGCAACGTTGCCAGCAGCACACGTGCAGACGGTGCATAATGTGCATAGTGCACGCTGAACTGCAGCGGAGGTTGGGGAGACTCGGGAGGTGGGGTGAGCAGAGTCCGGGTTACTGGGGCCATGGACCGGGTCACGACGGGGCAGTGAACACCTGACATCTCAGAGGGCAGAAGCTCGAAAACTGGTGAGGTTTCCTTATCGTTCGAAGAGTTTTGAACTGAAAGGTGCGGAGATGAATAACCAATAACCAGGCAATTGCATTGGGTCAACTGTAATCGACGTGACAAAGACCATTCCCAGTAAATTAATTCAACTATATCGCCTACTATCTGGCGTTGAATTATCTGCAAGTGGAGTTCCACAAACTTCCAACAACTCTAACTTAGCTACAGACTTCAATGAACTCCTTATTAGCAGCATTCGCTCCCGAGGACTGGAAATCTACACTGACAGTCCCTTTCGAAAGTTTCCCACTGCAACTTCACACCAGCTGAGCCAGTCTCAACGCATTAGCATATCAGTCCATTTTCACTGAGAAAAACACCTGGCTCTCGATAATGGGAGGTAATAGGGCTTCAGTAACTTCACAACAATCACTAATTCAGGATAAGCAGCCAACATCCAACTTGTTGGCTGTTGGCCAACTTGTTGGCTTGTTGGTAGTTGGATCCAGCAGCCGACTAGGAAAACAACTACCAATTACATCCAACCGATTTCCTCATTATATTGGATCTCATTAGGCAACAGTCTCTGCCTCCCTCCCTCCCTCTCCCTCTCTCTCTCTCTCTCTCTCTCTCTCTCTCTCTCTCTCTCTCTCTCTCTCTCTCTCTCTCATCTCTCCCGAAACTCACCGCGTCGTCTGCGTGTGCCGAGTGCCGAGGTGACTCCCGGCGGCTCCCTGTCCCGCCCCTCGGAACCTCCTCCGCACAACACCGTACCCGCCTGGCACATCAGCATGGTCACAGCGCATGCAGCCGGACACCGGTCAGGTCAAGGGTCAGGGGATAGGTCAGGTCACAGGAAGTCAGATCACTAGGAACCTCCCGCAAGGAGCAGCTGTCAGGTCAGGTCAGTTTAGGACAGGAGCTCAGGTCTAGTCGGTGGCAGGTGCGACAAACTCAGACAGCTCAAGTCAGGTCCAAGGGAAGCTTGCTGGGGAGGTGCAGGCGACAATCGAGGTAACAGGCAGGGTCCAGCCAAGGCAACAAGCAACAGGTATGTCCCGTGGCGGGGAGCAGCGGGGAGCGGCGGCGGGGAGCAGCGGGGAGCGGCGGCGGCGGTCCCGGACCGCGGTCGATAGAGGCTCAGTCCAAACGGTCAGCGGCTTCCCGCGCACACACGCGAGAACTTACGTACGAACGTACGCAAGAACACACACGTACGCACGTACTACGCTCAGACACAGACCCCCGTGCAGTGCAGACTCCCGTGCTGTGTTGTGCTCATGCACCCCGTGCTGGTCTTCACTCGTCCGCCACAAAAGCTCAACGCTCAGTCGCGGGAGCGGAGCTTTCGCGGATGTCCACAGCAAGCTACGTTCTCAGGCGCAGTCAAGACAGACGTGCAGACGTGCTTCCACACGTTCTCGCAAACGTGCAGACGTGCTCTGTGGCGTGCTGACAGTGACGACCACAGCAGACTACGCCCGGGCACGTCTGGTACGCCAAGCCAAGGACGAGCGGTGCACAGCCAGCTCTGACGTTCAGCTACGTCCGACTACGTCCGGGTGCATCGGTCGTGCGGCGTGCTCAGCTCGAACTCACTGTCTCTGGGCTCGCTCAGCGCCTCTTCAGGGCTGATGTACCACGTGGTACGGGATTTGACCTCCTTCATACAGAGAGAACGGCGGGACTCGATCGAAGAAACTACGCACTTCTACACCAGCCGCTCGGGCGACACGGCAGTTTCACCAAGTGTTTCACAGCAAGTTTCACAGAAGTCTGCCCTCGCCAAACCTCTCACCAACACGTCTTATCGCTCAGGTCCAAATTCACTCTTTGGCACCACCTCAATATAACTCTCGCCCACTCCGCAGAAGCCTGGTCTCCCCAACGTAAGGCCATAGCCACCCCTGCTCCACCGTCTCAACAACACTGGAGGCCAGCCGACGGAGCGACCGACGAGCCAGCCGCCAGCCGCGCCTGCGCCCGCACCACCCACGTGACCTGCATTACACCGAATCGGCCCGGTCACGTGACTGGCCGTTACGGCCGGCTCTCCCGGTCTGACGTCAGCCGGTCACGTGACCGTCATGGCACGCGGCTGGCAGGGTCACGTGGTCGTGCCCCGGGCTATGGAGTGGACTCCTGAGCTGTGTGTGTGTGTTGGCTCCAGGGGCCAGTGACCGTGAGTCTGCGGACTGTGGTGTGAAATCGTACTACGTAGGTCCGCCCGTACTACGGCGGATCGAGGAGAAATCCGTGCCACCGCACCTGTTACAGGGACGACTGATAACGGGGATCCATGGCGCTGGAATTTAGGAGCCGAGAGAGGCGTTCTTGGAGGGTATTATGGAAGACTTTCTCTGTGTGAAAATACTGGGGGTGATGCTTTGTGATAGCTATTTAGCGTTTCATTAATGCCTCGTTTTCTAATGATGTTTTCACATGAGTGCAGCGGCAAAAACGGCACAATGATTCTTATGCGATTTCTTCATCAGCCACCTTTTTAACAAAGTCACGACAACGAGCTCAATCGAAATCCTAGGACGCACAAATGCCGTCACTTGTCAGCCAAATAGCAGATACGTCACATCCACACACACATGACGTCAGGCGATATGACGTCAGACGACAGCACGGCGGATGGCCAGCCGCCACCGTCTATAAGTGGACCCCAAGGCCGGTTTGGTTGTGCGCGGGCTCATGAGAGAGTGGAGAGAGACAAAACAGGAGCTTCCAATGGAGATGAATGAACGTTTAATCTTCGTAAGTTTTGCCACATGAGGCTAAATAGTGACATTTAGGAGGGCGGATGAGTTAGAGTAAAATGGCACTCAAGTTACCTATCGCTTCGATTTCCGTTTACACTTATATGAAAACTAGGTCTCAAAAAAGGAACACTCGAAGTCTCGAAAAAAGGAAGTCTCGCCTTCAGTCCCGTCTTATGATTTCACCAGTCGAGAGACGGCATCCAAACTCAGCAGTAGAAGGATACACGAATTCCTGGCCAAAGGAAACACGCGTACCAGCATCGGAGAACCATTAACGTTACAAGGTGATCAGTCGGCATCTCTGGGGAAGTGACGACCAAATATCGGCCACTTTTCTCCACGTATCCACGAGCCATGACTAGCGCTGGCCGAATCCGCCTAGACAAGGTCAGAAGTGAACGCCAAATCGGTAGAATGACTGCGGAGCCGGGGGACGTTCAACTTGCCGTTTCAAACGTCAAGGCCATCAGCTCTGAGCATTCTATGCATTTCCGCACAGCTTTTGGTTCACGCGAAAAGGCGTCACGGCACCAGAATCACGGGATGGTATCAGGAAGCTGGTATCAATGCACCATCGCCTTTTCATTACTGATCACGTCATCCATTTGGAGTTACTGGCTAGAGAGCAGAGACTAAGGAGAAGGAAACAGAGAAGAGGCTAATCTCTTATTCTCACCACATCTTTTTACAATTTTCAGCTCACGCTGGAGGTGCGATGGAGCTTGACCCTGGAATCAGAGGCAATGGGCAAACGAGAAGAACGTTTGAGTCAATCCTGCCAACTCAACTGCACTCAGAGCGATTGTAAACGACCTCTGAAGGCACACACACGACCGAACGGAACGGACGCCGCTCATCACCATCGGCCCTGCAAACTCGATCGCTGATTGGCTGCCTCCGGTAACGTAACCCAGCTGTTTAAACAGCACGTGACACGTGCACTAGCCACGTGCACTCGTCATATATCACGTGTCGATTAGAGTTACATGTATTCCTTTGCACAGGTTTATTGGCATCATGTATGCTCGTTAGAAGCATGCTATAAGACTTATCTAGACGGCCTCTCGCGACTCTCTGTGAGCTTAAGATGACCACAGACATCCCCAATGTCACGACATTCTCATGTCTCGGTCGTGCGTCTCGTAATCTCCCCAATCTCCTGCGGCGGCGGCGAGACCAAAGGAGATAACGCACGAGACAATGGGACGGCAAAAAACGCCGTGTGAACGGTAGCCAGTCTCGTGATCGCCGGTCTCAAATTTCACGCCCATTTACCCGACTAATTTCGCTGCCTATAATCACAGCCTACGTTTTCTAGTTTGAAATAGGGAACAGAGGACGGGTTAGGCATACGAGAGAAGGAAGGGGTAAATTTTGGGGTGGGAGATAAAGGAGGTGAGCCACAGGGGTAGAACATGATCGCAGGCCAGCCCTGGGACGTTCACATTCTACGAGGGGTGTGGGTGAATAAAGCAGTCTTCTCGCTGTCCGAAATGTGGGTGCTGCGTGTGCATTGTGTCTTGGTCGCCACAAAAAAGCATTGTGTCACGGTCGTATGTAAAATGCATTAAGCAGAATAGCAAACTCCCACTCACGAGACATGATTGTACGATACAAATGCAGGTACCGGGGAAACAAGTAACACGCCGACCATGCCTTAGAATATACATAGACCCTACAGTACTGAACCACAATAAATGGAGGACGGCGCATCTGTTATTAGGACCAACAGGGGGCGTACCGTACTGACCACCCCCTGGACAGACACAAATCACACGGACCAGTCCCTAATTACACAGCGCATAGCACCGGGAGAAAGCCAAGGCCAGCGCAGAGGCATCCGAGCATAAACGGCACGTGTAGGGAGGGAAGAAAAAGGACGAGTGGCGCGTGAGATGGATCAATTCTAACGAAAAAAATGACAGACCCTGGACGGAGAAGAGGCTAGTTGCAGCAAGGACAAAAAAAAAACTTGATTAAGCTGCAATAATCGCATAAGTCAGCATAGGTATATGACCAGCAGTAAACCACACAATCAACTACATCAAGCAGCTCTTCAGCAGATACTTCATCCAGTTGACTTCAGCCAGCCAGTCTAATTTGTTTTCACAACTGTTGCGGTCGGCGCATCGTTTGAACTCAGCCTTTTACGTCCCGCACAGACATCATAACGTGAAACCGCCTCCTCATTCACGCCACAAGTCTGGTCTCACTTACGCTATGTTTATTCAAGCAAAACACCAGCGGGCAGCCTTGGTTAAGTAACCCACGTCCTTCATTGCACAGAAAAGTGATATAAACATTTACATCTGCGACAGAGATGAGCGCCCACGGTCAAAGTTTAATTCAAAACGCCACGAGTTCAGCTAATGGATGAATCTGCGATTTATCCTGAGGCAAACACTATACAGCCTGGAAATGGCACCCCAGTGACGTCAAAAGATTCCATACTGACGTCACCAGCTCCACACTCATTACTCAAACGTCTTCACCTGTGGCAAACAAGTTTCAAATGCAGCAATTCTTGCGATAGTTCCACCGCGTGCGTCACCCATTCAAACAGCACTCGCGAGAAACCTCCTCAACGGAGCAGCTAGCGAGCACAATCGAAAACAACTTTATCTTCGTGTCCTCACCGCTGCCAAATCGGACACCCACTCCGGCAAAATCTGTTGCGTACACCCCTACCCACGTCACGGCCGTATGGATCCGAAGCGAGCCTGACGTGAGCGAATCTCAAACACGGCAAGTGGTACCGACACGCTTCAAATACCCCCTGTGACGTCATCGCAGCGATCAGCCAATCAGGTCACTGAGTGTGGAATCAATTGGCTACTGTAGAAAAACACGTGATGCGGTGATTTCGGATGACAAACAGCTCTACGGCAGTGCCAATGACCAGATGTGCAGGCAAGTGGTGCGGAACCATTCATTGTCGTTGAACAATCATCTCATGTCATTGAACAATCCTCTCCCATGGCGCCTACGATGGGAGTAATAAATAGCAGCGCTTGAATTAAACCGCCATAAAATGATTGAGAGAAGGCGAATGCTGGAACAAACTGCACATAAGATGAAGTGCAAGGCACAGATAATCTTGTGTCCAGTTGTATCATGACAACAGGCAACACATGAAAAGAAACTGGAGGAACATTGATGACATGTCATTTGTCAAACCACGTGGACGTGGTCCTCTACGCAATATCGTAAAGGAAACGATAGCTTCATAAAAGCTCTGAGAAACCGCACCTCACTAAACCTCTGAACATTACCGTTAATTAACTGCCGGCGGCAGCAGCACGCTAGAATACCGTAGCGTCAATGCCACTTCTACCGGCAAACGACCGAACAAAGTCGCCAGCACAGACACCAGGCAAACTTCCGTGCCTCCGATCCCGAGAACGACACTCAACAGCAGACCAACTAAGCCACTTGTGCCGAAGCCTCCAAGACCACCAACCGTCACCCTCGAGAATCGATGGCCGCAGACGGGAAGAAGCCACTAAAGGCACTCACGCAACAAACGGGGGGGGGGGGGACTTGTTGCTCCCATTGCTGTGGTTGGGCAAGAGGAAACAAGAGATTAGTCGCAGGGAGTGATGGGACAGTGTAACCCTCAACAGCAGGGAGCGAGTCAGCTATTTCGATCGTCATTGGGGGAAAATTGCAGCTAGAAAATAACAAGTTTGCTGAGAGGTTTCATGGTTCTGATGGATGAGATACCGAACTAAGCGACAGGCCAGAAGGATGTTCAGCCAAAGCCCACGTGAACTACCCCAACCCTTCCCTTCCCTGAGAAAAATGTTTCCAGTCTTCTGCGAGACCCTGATACTGCGGAAATATTGGATGTAAAAGTTCACATCCAAGCTGGGCTAAAAACATTAACTCAATGATATTAAACACGACGGTTAACTCGTTACTAAATCATTTCAAAGCGTTTCTCAGAGTTAATTACATAAGCCGAGCGGTTCTAACCTGGCTATAACGCTAAATGACGGTTATGTGTGCATTGCTGAGCTAAATGGACAGTCTGTCTTAAAAGTACCGCGCAAAGTAACAGTGGATCCATCAAGCCTGACCGAGGAAGGACTGCTGGATTTGAGTCACCGAAACAATGGATATCCTCGTCCATTCCCCAGGTCAATTGATTCGGTGACTTTCAAATTAACACAGGCCCTTCCTCGGTCAGGGTTGATGGATCCACCGTCACTTTGCGCGGTACTTTTAAGACAGACTGGACACCTTGCAAAGGCTCAGGAATTCACGTTGCAAGGGTTATTACGGAGCGAGCGAAGCGAGCGTAGTCTTTCCTTAGATTAACGGAAATTTCTGAGTATGAGCGGCCGGCCGGCCGGCCGGCCGGCCGGCCGGCCGGCCGGCCGTGGTCACGCTTTTGCGAGGCTTATATCTCAGCAACCACTTGACCGATTTACACGCGGTAATTTTTGTAGGGTAGCTTCATTCCTTCTACCAAGTATTGGACTATTCCCGATGCATGTGGGTGACCCCTTATGCACGTGCCACGTGCAAAACGAAGAGGTGTCACTTTTGTAATTGTTGCAATATCTCGGTAACTACTTGGCCGATTGCGCTGAAAGTTGGCATGTAGGTAGGCACCCACTAGGCACTGCATATACATGTGCCAGAGTTGGGGTGCTGCTGCACGTGCGCACGTGCAGGGGTCGTTTCCAGATCTCGGGAACGGCTGGACCGATTGCGCTCAAATTTGGTACACGGTTAGGGACCGGTTAGTAGCGTGCCGTGCACAAGTCAGTTGGGACCCATTTTGCACGTGCGCACGTGCAGGGTGCCGCTTCCAGATCTCGAGAACGGCTGGGCTGATTGTGCCCAAATTTGGCACATCGCTAGAGACCGGTTAGTAGGGTGCCGTGCACAAGTCAGTTGGAGGTACCCCCTCGCAATTTCGCACGTGCAAGGCCCACCCTCTCGCTCGCTCCGTTAGTCGCCCCAAAAGGCGTTTTACTGGTATTAGTACAGATTGGTACTCTGTTGGCTATCTTTACTTATGTTTCAAAGACTTTCCCTGAATAACTGCTCCTTTATAACACCGCTCAACTTGACTGAAATAATGTATAATTTCTAAATTGCTATCCATGTTATGCTATGTTGTTTAAGCCTAACCGATCGTGGGGACTTTGGCGCTTCAAATTCAACCGTCGACCGACCGCGCCGCATGCCCCGCTGCAAATTTCTGCAACAGCAGCTGCCTCTGCCTGCAGTACCCGGGGCACACCTTGACCCAAGCTCTGTTCCTGGCTGCACCGGGCCCACCCCACCCCACACACACCCTTGGTGACCTCAGCAGTGTCCATATCGGACGCCCACTGTCCAACGGTCGGATCAAGTACCGAGCACACCCAAACACCGACAGTCACGCCATCGACCACACATCGACTTCACAAACCCGGGATTAGCTGACCGACTTGAGAGGCAACCGTTCAAGTAAAGTTCAGGTTACACTTATAATGATGCTACTTCACGCAGCCATCACCTGAGACAAACGCACCTGATCCCTAAACACCTGATAGGGTTCCCTTCCAGTACCTTTCATCACCTTTTACTCAACCTTCTTTGCATAATACTATATGCAAGCGCAACCACATGAAACCCTTCCACCTCTCCTTAATAACAAAATATTTAACCCGTTTCAAAGTGTTGGCCCTACGAACCTTTCCTTTTTACATGAGCAATACGAACACCTGAAACGTAACTGCAAATATTATACTCCTTTTCAACCGAAACTGTTTTCCCTTGAGCATAGTGATGGGCTTTCTATTATACACATCAATGTTAGATCCATTCTCACCAATGAAAAGTTTGATGATTTTCAAACTTTCATTTACTCAACCGGCAAACACTGGAGTGTTATTTGCTTAACAGAAACCTGGCTAGATCCTTTCACAGAACAGTACAGGCATCTCCCAGGCTATACTTCAATTTTTAGTAGTCGTCCTAATAAAACAGGTGGAGGTGTTGCGATGTATATATGCAATAAGTGCATAAGCTCAACATCGCCTCTAAAAATGAATAAGATTGATGGGACAGAATCTTTATTTGTTGAAAGTACTGTACAATCCAAACAAATTGTACTTGGTGTTGTCTACAGGCCCCCACGTCTCTGTTCTTCCCAGTTTATTGACCAAATGACTGAGGTACTTGAACACACAAGTATATGTCATAAGGATGTTATTGTCACCGGTGACTTTAACTTTGACCTTTTCCAAGTTGCAACAGATAGCTCTGTTGAAAACTTTCTGCACATGTTTACCACGAATGGTTTCTTTCCATGTATTTTTAGACCTACACGACTTGGTGTCGACAGTGCATCACTGCTTGACAATATATTCTCTAATAACCTTTCAATCTTGAATGACCCAGGCCTTATTTTGAGTGACTTATCAGACCATTTCCCAGTGTTTGTCGATCTTACTCTCAGAACAGACAATTCTCATAAACATATGAGGCAAACCATCACTTCTTTTAACTATAACATGATTCCTCACTTGCAAACTCGTTTGCAGTTGAAACTAAGAGACTTCTGTAATGAAACTGATGCGGAACACGCATGTACAACATTCATAGAAGCCTACACTTCCGAGATATCTAGGTGCAGCCACACCTATACTCCCACTCGGAAAAAGACACCTATTAAACCATGGATTACCCCTGGCTTATTGGTTTCCATTAACAGAAAAAACGAGCTTTTTCGTATAAAGAATAGACACCCGTCTCCCTTCAATATCAACAACTACAAACGTTATAAGAATTTGTTCACTCATATACTGAGGAAAGCCAAACAAACTTACTATCAGAATGCACTAAAAGATTGTGGCCCGAGGGAAACCTGGCGGCTACTGAACGAGATAACGAAAGGAAACATAATTAAACAAGAAAGTCCACCTTCTTTTAAGATTGGTGATGATGTTGAAAATGACCCAAAAATAATCGCCGAATCTTTTAACTCATACTTTGCTAGTGTTGGCAATGACTTAAAAGAGCGGATACCTCCTTGTTCCACCGACCCTATTGAAAATCTTCCTAGAGGACTAGGAAACTCACTATCATCATTCACCGAAACTAATGACATTGAAGTTACTGAGATAGTAAATAGCACCAAAAAAGTTGGTGGTGGAATAGACGGCATTAATGCACGTATTTTTAAAGCAACTTACCAGACTGTCCTAAGAGAGCTTGTCTTTCTCTTGAATTTATGCTTACGCCAAAACGTGTTCCCTCGCCCTTTGAAAACGGCGGTTATAAAACCAATTTTTAAAGCAGGGGATAAGCAACGTTTTACAAACTATAGACCAATAAGCATACTGCCTTTTATATCGAAAATACTAGAAAAACTAGTACATACCCGACTTGAGCATTTCTTTGAACATAACAAAATCATCACCGAATTTCAGTTTGGTTTTAGAAAAAGCATGAGCACTTACATGCCCCTTCTTTTGGTTCAAGAAAAGGTAAACCAAGCATTTGAAGCAGGCAAAGTTGTCTGCGGCTTATACCTTGACCTCCGAAAAGCATTTGACACTGTGAACCAAACCATTTTACTTAAGAAACTGTATGCTTACGGTATACGTGACAATGCACTTATGATGCTGAAATCATATTTAGAAGGCCGCACACAGTGTGTTGAGGTAGAGCATGTTCGCTCCAGCCTTGCTTCGGTTGATATCGGTGTTCCCCAGGGCTCCATCCTTGGGCCACTTCTGTTTTTAATTTACATCAATGACTTTCCCTCCATTTCTGATGATATAACTGCATATCTGTATGCAGATGACACAGCCATTTTCATTGAAGGCAATGATGAAGCCCATTTACAAAGAGTCATCGACGCCACAATGCCCAAGATAGCTGTTTGGTTTCAAGCAAACCAATTATCTTTAAATACAGACAAAACTTTTCGTCAGCTCTACAATAATTCTAAACGCGCTGTCAATGTGTCTGTTTTGCTCTCTGGTGCACATATTAAATTTGTTAAAACAGTTAAGTACTTGGGCATATACGTAGATGACGATCTGAAATGGAAATCACACATTTCACACCTTTCTACAACGCTGACTCGTAACGTTGGACTCATAAACAGAGCTAGGTATATATTGGTACCTAAACAGCTGCTTCTTTTATATAACGCACTTTTCCTTCCGTATATCAACTACTGCTGTATGCTTTACAGCAACACTTATATTACAAACGCAGATAAGCTCGAGAAATTACAAAAGCGTGTGGTCAGAATGATTGATGGCGAACATAGACTCGCACACACAGCACCAATTTTTAAGAAACTGAAAATACTTAAGTTGAGAGACATTGGTAAGCAGCAGATGCTTCTGCTAATGCATAGAAAGTTGATAGGAACTTTGCCTTCATCTATTGACAGACTTTTTACGATACTCGAACCGCTTCGAGATACTCGCTCAACCCATCATTTCCACGAGTTCTTCTCAGAAAAAAATTATCGCAGCTACACTACTAGGTGGTCTGCACCTAGAATTTGGAACTCAATAATTGGTCCTAAGTTCACAGATATGGAAGCAGTTCCACTAACAAAGAGAGAAATCAAGGATTTCTCAAAGCAGTTTTTTATCGATCAATACTGATACCATTGCCAACACTGACATTATTGTTCTTGTGTTCCACCTGCGTTCGTAAACATACGAATACCTGCCAATGAAATGATCCCCCATTTGATTTATTGTGGGTATGTACGTACATTTACCTGATAATGTATTTTTTACCCGCTCTCTCACAGGTACATACTTGCACAGTACATAGTTATATGTACACAATTACAGAATTTGTCTATAACAAATGCATATCACTTATGCATACCTAATTTTGGAACATTGTACATCTCTGTAACTGGGTAGGTATGTTCTAACTGGGTACCTAGATCGCCACAAGAGGTGGTGGTATTTAGTGGTTACGAGCGAGCGAGCGCAGCGAGCGAAGTGAGTCTTTTCAATATAACGGAAAAATCTCAGTATGAGCGGCCCGGCCCGGCCCGGCCCGGCCTGTAACGCTTTTGAGAGGCTTATATCTCAGCAACCGCTGGACCGATTGGCCTGCGGTCTTCCTTGTTGGGTAGCCCCATCCCTTCTACCCCGTAATTGACTACTTTTGATACATCTCAGTGACCGTCGTGGCACGTGCCACGTGAAAAGTCAAGGGTGTTCAAGCTGTTTTGCAAAAGTAGTGATTTTGAGAGGCTCATATCTCAGCAGCCGCTTGGGCGATTGACGTGCGGTAATTTTTGTAGGATAGCAGCATCCCTTCTACCCAAAATAGGATACTCTCGATGCATGTGGGTCACCCCCAGTGCACGTGCAAAATACAACAATAAGAGGTGCCAAATTTGTTCCCATTTCAGTAACTCGGTAATTACTGGGGCGATTTCGCTGAAACTTGGCATACAGGTAGGCACCCACCAGGCAATGCATTCCCATGTGTTGCGGTTAGGGTGCTACTGCACGTGCGCACGTGCAGGGGGCGTTTCCAGATCTCGAGAACGGCTGGGCCGATTGCGCTCAAATTTGGCACACGGTTGGGGACCAGTTAGTAGGGTGCCGTGCAATAGTCATTTTGGACCCCGTTTGCACGTGCGCACGTGCAGAATGCCGCTTCCAGATCTCAGGAACGGCTGGGCCGATTGCGTTCAAATTTGGCACACCGCTAGCGACCGGTTAGAAGGGTGCTTTGCGCAAGCCCGTTGGAAGCACCCTCTCGCCCTTCCGCACGTGCAGGGCTCACTATCTCGCTCGCTCGTTCTTCGCCCAAAAGGCGTTTTACTGGTCTTATGTCTTTTCCCTGTTTGTCTTTTACTTCTTCTCGAACCTTTATCCCACATTTTGTTTTGCCCTTTTCTTTTTGTTAAGCTTTGCTTTTTCTCCCTATAAACATCATACAGTACGTACAGTACTAACTGTATGTCTTTGAATCATCGCCATCGCTCAATGACCTAGCTTCCTTGCTATTTATATTACTTGCTATTTGTATACCGGTCGTCTCGTCTTGTTTTGTGTACTTACAAGTCACACTTAAGTTCTCCTGGATACGTAACAATACGTAAATCAGCCCTATGATACTTCCCACCGACCTGGGTTTACCGAGCAACAAGCTTGCTTAGCTCGGTATCCCTTTTCGGTGAGGATCTGACTCTTCCGGGTGTGACTAGGCTCTGTCCCTCTTCTATAATGCAAGCTTTGCATGCGCTTATTACCACTAACCCCTGGATCACTCTCTCCTTCTCACTATCTTCTTTGGGAATGGTGTAGCGGCCAGTCAAGCTACATTTAGTCTTGACTTCTTTGCCTCTTCTTATGACATTTTACTAACTTACTAAGTATTGTATTTAGCTTTGTTTTTGTTTGCTTTCCTTTTTCTTAGCAGGGAGTGTCGCGACTTTCTTCATATTTTTGTCTTGGGAGGTGTTAACGTAAGGTGCTGTTGTCGCGTGGGTCAGTGGGTGGACACTCCTGGTCGTCTGATCATGAGCGGCGGCTTAGAAAAAAAAAACGCCCTCCCCCCCAAAAAAAAATCGAGGCGTCTCAAGTAAAATCGGAACCACCTCAGAACAGCCTTCGTGTGAGCCGATGTTTCTCACAGGGACCTGTTAGCTACCATTGACAACTCACCACGTAAGTCTCCCCTCCCCATCGACCACCCACGTTCCATATAGGATTCCAGGCAGGCTCACTTTGATCAGGTCTGTCCCCACCGTACTCCCTGACCCCGTCCCAGGGCGGGTCACTCCGAGCCCCACCAAATCCCCGCTGGGACAGCTCCCTCCCCCACAGCTCCAGAAGCCACAGAGTTAGCAGCCGCCTCGTGGTGCAGTAGCCTCATTACTATTCCGTCAGAGTTTTATCGACCTGCAGCTCATCGCCCACTCGTCTCCCCGCCCGGGCGATCAGATATCGCCCACACATCGCCTCGAGAGCACCTAAGATCACCTGGTGATAGTCAGAGATATGTCTAAGAGGTCTCGCTCGGTAGCTAGGAGGGCCCTAGAGGGCTCATCGTGATGAAGTGTCAAGTTGGGCTGATCGGCACTCAAAGGGTGTTGAAAGTCAGGAGCATCACTCGAACTATATAAAATTTAATGAGCGGTTTATGAGTGTCAGGTTCGGTTCCTGGAGGTGCTCAGCAGGTGGAGGGAAGGTGAGGGGGTTCGTCAGGGGGCACAGGGTACACGGGGTATGGCGCAGTGGGCACGGATTTCTGGGTTGTCGAGCTTGCAATGGAAATTGCCAAGCCGGGTCAGGCTGCTGTCATAAAGCTGAAGAGATAAACAAATATGTATCTTCTAGGGTGGGCCGTGGTGGTTTTGGATATTGCTTACATAATATGCAGCGGCAGCAAGAAACTCGAAACATTGAAAATGACATTGATAAATTTTGATAACGCTATCAATTACATTTCTTTTATAGGTTAATTGAAACCCACAGGTATTAATTGCTGAAAACAAGTTTTTCATAATATTTGGATTTAAAAAAGGCTGACTTCAAGTGCCACTACCAGACACCACAAGACACAACCAGGAGCACCTCAAAGACATGTGGTGGCAACTGGCAGCCAAAACAAAGTCGCAGCAGAACATCCGCCGCTCGACCACAGAGGTCAAACTACGCCGTCTGCACGGTGCAATATGACCCTTACCGACCGGCTGACCCCGAAATGATGGCCCATTAGGCCTGCACGGGGTCAGCAGCGCGAGGTCAGCCGCTGTGCGGGATATACGACGTGAGAAGGCAGTGCCGCTGATGTCAGCGCCCAGAGGAGGGATATAGGGCCAGTACGGGAGGGCGGGGCTACTGTAAATACTCGTTAGTCGTTATATTAGCGGCATGGAAGGCAAACGTGCATCACATTTGGTAACACAGTTTAGCATGAGTGCATTAGCCAGGCGTTCACCTACAATGCGTGTGTGCTGGATACGTCTGGATGCCACAGGTCGCTGGAATTTTGCGTCAAAATGACATGTAAAATGTCTACATCCTGGTTACGTGCGACACACTTCCTAACTTATTTGTAAGCGGATATGCGAGTATCAAAACAGGTTGATTCAACTTCTTGGTAGTTGGTAGGCTAGTCTTACACAGACACTACTTATATCCGCTTTAGTAGCAAAAGTCCAGTCACGGTATTGCAAATCAAAGGGCTGCAGAGTGCAGAATCCGGTTGGCCATAAACACGTGTTTAATTCATCGAATTGAGCTACGGCTGAAAAAGCCAGCGTTCCACGATCTATGCTATGATCGTTCTGCAGATATTTGGCAGGCTGCCAGATGATTGGCCGAAAATTGTCAGCGGTGCTCGCGTTAGCAGAACATAACACTGCAGAACAGTCGCTCTGAATCAACACAGTCGACTCATAACTGGGTAATGGAATGTGGCTGTTAAATCAAAGTTATCGTCTCCGCACGACGCAAAGCACTCGTTCGTCGCAGACTTCTGAGCGTTCACGATCGAAAACGACGCTGAG
Source organism: Amphibalanus amphitrite (assembly GCF_019059575.1). Lineage (NCBI taxonomy): Eukaryota > Metazoa > Arthropoda > Thecostraca > Balanomorpha > Balanidae > Amphibalanus > Amphibalanus amphitrite. The sequence continues at coordinate 116,713 of NW_024883045.1, read as the reverse complement.
TCCGACATCCAGCAGTCCATCGAGGTTCGAAACGCGGAATCCAAGGAGATGTGTGGCAACAGTGGATCAAATTCATGGAATCTCGAGCCATGGCTTATCAAAAGGTCCAGCAATCTTGGCGTGGTCACAAAAGCAATAAAGCCAAGTTCTAGAGTGATGCTGGTTGCAGTGAAAGCATTCCAGGAGATGATGCCAATGATGTACGATTCTCCTCATGTCAGTTATGAGTTAATATAAACAAGATGCAGTAAGTCACCCAATCAGCATCTGTGATAAGAAATAACTAAAGACGCATTGTTTTCAAAATAACATTATAAAGTACCCGACGATCTAAACAAATTCAGTTAGCTCCTTGACAAAAACTCCGAACAACTTTCGTCTGCCCCTCCCTCTGATTACCCCTTTCACCAGACACCCAGCTTTCGTCGTGACCCCGCAGTTCATCCAAGTGCCGCTATACAACCCCCTCCCGCCTGTTTTCCTGGATGAAGCCATCCTTCGTCGTCATCGATCTACGTCACATTTATACGCCACATTGATACAACACTACAAATTAATACGCCGAGCGAGTAAAATTATGGAAATTTGTGACATATCGCGTCCACTCTTTACACAACAGCGCTGAGCAGCCAATCAATTCGCGGTGTGGGTTGCTTTATCACAGAGTCTTTCGAGTCGATTCACTATCGGATCACAGACGAATAAACTTCACACTTCTCCATGCATTAATAAGTCTATGGTAGACAAAATTATGTGACTAGGTGATTTTGGACCAGCATTCATCTTCCCTTCAAAAGCACATTTTTTTGATGAGCTAGAAGTTGACGAGGATTTCGTGCAATTCTCAAAATATCTGGATTATGCACAGGTCAATTTTGCTTTTGTTACAGATTTTGCTACAACTAGCTTCGCATAATGAAAGCGCATCTTCCACTTAACAATGCTAGTTTTGACGGCATCCAACCTCTCCGTTACTCTCTATGGATCTGGGGGACATTCCAAAAACGTTCACTTTTCTACAGCTCGACAGTATATCAATTACCGAATTCCCTTCGTTACCCAAATTCCGTTCAATGAGCAGAGCGAACCCTCCCTCCGCAGAACTGGAGCCACGGTCACTGACCTCAGTGACCCCCCCCCCCCCCTCCTGGAAGTCTCCGGTTACCCCCCCCCCCCCGCAGGTGTCACGTGGGGTGGGGGAAAGGTCACGACCGCCAGAGGTGTCGGAAGCCAGGGGAGAGAGAGAGAGAGAGAGAGAGAGAGAGAGAGAGAGAGAGAGAGAGAGAGAGAGAGAGAGAGAGAGAGACCCCGCCACCCGGCAGCTGAGTTCCAACACCCACCGGCTGGGGTCCAAACACTCAGCGGCGTATTCTCTCACACATGTGCGGTTTTACCGCGATAAACAAAAATAAGTGGCTAACGCGGTACACACAGGTGGTCGCTGGTATCGCTGCTTTTAATTTGGGGATGCTCTCGTGGTGACTTCGGAAAGATAAGAGGCGAATGCCGTAAATTGTGACACTTTCGCTTTGTATATTAACGCGAAACTAAAACGAATCCGAAAACAGTCCCACCATTCTGAACTGACCAGTCTGATGACAGACGGTCGAGCAGTCTGAACAAGTCCGAGCACTCACAGACAGAAGTCGGACCAAAGTCGGAGTGGGCCTCACCGGGTCAGTTTCCGGCGGAAGGGCCTGATCAGCCGGGACAGGTTCGTGTCGCACCCCATCTACCCCTCCCTCCCCCCCCCCGACCAGGTGTCCTCCGCTGAGCACAGGACAGGACGGGACGGGGAAGGTAGAAGGGGATGAGGGAGGGGAGAAGACAGAAAAATGGTCAATAGAACCCCGAGCGGTTCAGAGGAGAGACAATGAGACAATGAGCCAACGAGGCATCCAAACGAGACCTCTAGCCGGTGGAGAGGGAAGGTGGCGATGGGTGCGATTTTGCAGACAATACGTCATAAACGGGAGCAGAAAACCGTACAAAAACGGCGGAAACTGTCGGAAAAACTGGAGGATGTGTGCGGAGAAAAACTGGCGATCCCGTCCGGGGCGGTACTGTCCGGTGGAGAGATGGGGTGATACGGACACCGTCCTACCGGCAAAGACACCTGCAGGGTGCGTTAGACGGGGTAGGTAAGACACTATACCGTGAGAGACTATACCCCGGGATCGTACCAGAGAGACCATACAGCGTGCGCCTCTGTCTGATGTGGTGAACACTGTACCGAGAACCACACGTGTAGTGCTGGAGAGAGATGATGTCTCATCAGTCTCCTTGGAGAACGTGGGAAAATGTATGGAAGGAAGCGGCTCCATGGACATGAAATATAACCTGGAGAATCATTGATTTACTATAGCCGGTAGCTATCTCGTGGCCGTTTCAAAGCAATCCCAGCAAGATAGGCACTGCTGGCGTCAAAACATGTGTAACATTTTCTTCCAGCTAACGCAAATGCCTGAGCTAAACCGGCTTCAAGTGGGCCAGATCTCCCCGGATAAAGACATATACGGGAGAAAGCTGGCTACTTCCACAGCCTCCAGCCATTGTATCCTCCGCCTGTTACGCGCCGTAAACGTCTCACGGCTCACTCGTAAAGAGGCGTCCACTTGGACCGACAATGGAATCATCAGCTCGCCAGCGGCCAACGACTGTCACCCGGGTCCCACTGAGCTCGGAGCGAGCGGTCAGAGGTGACAGACGTAAAACGGCGCGTGCAAAAAAGGTACCAGCAAAAAAATGAATATTGTTCAGACATCTGAGTCCCAATTTAGCGAATACATAGCAACAAAATGCACGAAACTAAGAGGCGTGGAACTGAAAAACCAGCACCGAAAATTTCCTTATGAAGGGTGTCAGGTTACAAGAGGCTCAGCATTCAAACACAAAATCACAAATGATTTCAAAATCCTCGCCTAAATGAACCATCCCTAAACAATTCAAATATTCGCATGGCCCATTGAATGGGATCGACCTACAATTCCTCTCACTCTCCCCATGCCAAAACCACAAAGCTCATCGCTTGCCATCATTCCACCTGCACCTTTCTTCTGCTGGCGTGAATGTCACTATTTCCGCCAGTTGTCACCACATATCGTCTTCATTTGTCACCAACTACAACCAACAACATACTCCCCCTCCGGAGATGTTTCACGACAATGGACCATTTACACACCGCACGGAGCGACAGAAGAATCAAAACAACGCCGGGGAGAAAGCCCCTCCGCCGTGTCCGTCCCGCGTCGAACTTTCCCACCGTCGGATCGTATTCATGCTCCCGCCCCTGTATTTGCATTCATAGTGCCTGTATAGATGCCTGTGTGCCAATAAACGACGCAAAGAAAGCGGCGGAGGCGGCGGCGGCGACGGCGGTGGACAATTTATGCCTGTTGCTTTCACACTGCGTACAAACGCGAGCGGGGAGGATGGTCACTGCTGCTGTCCGCGGCAGAGCTGGCGCGCCACAACATTTGGCGCGCCGCCCGCGTCGCGTCACTGAGCTGGCGCCAAAACACGGCTTTGGCGCCATCTCAGCCGCCGGCGCGCCGCGGGGCGGTGAGTGAGCCAGATTTCGGCGGAATGGCCGGGTGGGGGCCAGGTGAGGTCATAGGGGTTCCCCGAAAATGTGACGAGAGGACTGCGTAGGCCGGAGAGGGGGCTAGAAGGGGGGCGACCCGTCATCGCCCAGGCCAATTCTCAGAGACGTTTTCGCGTGACTGTGCCCACGCTGATTTTGGCAGAACGAGGAATGCGATTGAAAATCTCTCGTGAATCAACCGAGCAGCTCTCTTCCCCGATATACATAAACACCAAGTGAAGATTTTCAAAGCAATATGTAGTCACTTAGTTAGTAATGACAATTAAAAACGTCAGGCGAAAAGAGCCCCTGAGATGACAGTATGAGCACAGGGGAGACTTTGCCAAATGCCGACACTTGTCAGAGCGCGTGAACAATGTGTCATAATCACCCCTATGATCGGTATAAATGGAATCCATTAGCTCTTACCCTGTTTCTAGATTCAATACCACAATAACTGGGCTACAGCGAGTAGCCCGCATCAATTCCCAGCAGAGGTCAACCAACCGTATAAAACGGCTCATTGTTCGTGGGACGCGACCTTTTCGACATAATTTCCCAGCTCACCACCTCCCATTGGGCTGATCACACCACGGAGGATTAAACGGGCCGATTTTTACGCCTGGAACGGCCGGGGCGCAAATGCCGCAGGCACGGGAGAACGAATCCAACCGCACACTCACAGCACAGTTTCATCGTACGGGATACGGGTCGGAGCGCATCATACAGGCACACTCCACTGCATATTCCGCAGCTGTTCGACGGTACGAGGACGGATCTGAACGTCACGATATCGCCATTTCACGGCCCACTAGCTCACACCAGAAACGGAAGCCCATATCGATCCCCCTAAATTCCAGTCTTAACAGCGGCAGAGGCGTGGTGAGGTAATGACTTAATTGGTCATATCGCATTATTAATTAGCCGCCACAAAACAGTTTCGTAATCATAGAGGTGATTTTTGTAAGCGGATTTTTAATATTTTTGGCAACAGATGTCACAACAGTTGTTCCAGACTGGTATAAATGAGTTAGCACAGCTGTGAGCGAAACCACAGCAGGTAAATAAAAACAAAACACAAAGGCCTCGCGCACGTGACACAGTCGCACATAGCACGCGTCACAAAACTGTGAACAGTATGAAATTGACATCGGGAGTTTTTCACAACCGACTACAACAGTGGCAAAGTTTTTAATCCACAGCGTAAGGACTTTTCCATAACAGTTGTGGCAACGGCGGGTTTTTGTCGCAGGAAACTTTGTATCTACGCGCCTTATCGTGATCAATCGCCACCTTTTCAGGACAACCCTTCCAGTGGCCGTCAAATTCTCAACGGTCGGCGCCCCAGCCAATGTAAAAACTCCAAAAAACGGGTGATTAACAGAATATCATGAGCAGCTCTCGTCATACTCGAACCCGTTCGCTACCTGTCGTACCAGTATTTGAAATAAACTAGCGGTCATCCAGATAACTCCAGTGATTAGTGGTTCCACTGTTTCCGAATCACTCACACGTTAAAACGGGATTGACAGGCTTCCTTTGGATGTTTCATGATCAAAATTCAGCCGAGAACATAAACCAAAACCACAAACTAGAATTTCCGGACATCCCGATTAAAACTAAATGGTTAAGGTGATGAGCGATATGTCAACTTTGAATACGTAAAAAATCACGCCATTCAACTTTCAGGTGCATTCACACGAGCAAAAAAAAAAAAAAAGACCCGAGGTGCGAACCAGTTTCCATTCAACGACAGACGGCGGAGATCTGAGATATTATCTAGGCTAAAGGTGTGGAGAGGGCCAATGAAGCTATCGGCGTGAATATGCGATGAAGGGAAGACAAAACAATGATCGAGATAATATGCACGTGTAACATTATATCTTTGTAAAGGGTGATGAAAACAGATCCCACGATATGCAAACTAGCACAAGAAGAAAAAAGCACGTCACACGCGCAGAAGAAAAAAAAATCATACAATGATAAGTTACGAAAGGATTAACCAGGAACAAAGCTTCAACCTTCAACACTAAAACAAAGAAGAAGATACGAATACTAACGGCAATATCCGACCAGCCTTCGCCAATCGCCTTAGTGAAGAAGACACCCACCCACCATCTACCCCGACCTCAGACCACCCTCTACCACAACAAACAGCGACAGGTGCGGCTTCAGTCTGACGCAACTCCTTGCATCACGGTCCTACGGCCATCGCGAACTCGTGATATTACCCTCCAACGACCGGCGACCGCCGACCGCCGACCGCAACCACGACCACGACCACGACCCCCAGTGGCACGTGCCGGGCCGCGCGGGCCACGTGTTGCCGACAGGAATACCCCCGGGACGACAGCAATCAGGGCCCCGTGCAAATACAGGCCTCCCGTGGAGAATCAGAATAGAGCTCCCCTAAGCGTTCAGGGTCAGACTTTTTACCGGAGCTCCGGCTAAGCTCCCGTGAAAAGCGCAGCGGTTCCAGAGGATACCCGTGCTCGAAGCAGAGCTTTAGAGATTATATCCTGAGGCCGTTTTTGTGTGCCAGCACCGGGCCGGTCTCAATAGCGCCTTATTTACAGCAGAGGGAGCCTCTAATCCAGGGGATTGGGCCAATGGCTTACGGCGAAAACACTGAAAACAAGGCGACAATCCAATTTTAACTTAATTAAATTGAGTGGGAGCCGAAATATTGACACTTTTGACTCTTCCGGCTCTCGCTAAAATTTCGTGAGTTCATTATCATCATTCTTCGGTATAGATTGCCGGAATTTTCATCCACAATCCAGAACATATTCCGTATAGCTAGAAGCAGAACTCGTGGCTGCATAAATCTAAAACAAAGTGTTGAAAACACCCCTACACGGCCTACAAATATCTCATTCCCTCAGCCAAGCTTAGGCAAGCAGGCAGGTACTCAATCAGCATGACGCCAGATAAAGGTGCGGTCTCCAGCGTTCCACAGCCAGAGAGCCGCCGCAGCTCCAGCTGTCCAGTCCTACAGCTCCCCGACAGCTGTCCACAGCCTCACAGCTCCCGACAGCTGTCACAGCTCAGCAGCTCGCCAGTCGTTCGTAACACTTACCTGAAAACAGAGCGAACAAAGGGGCGCGTTAGTGGCTCAGTTAGCACTCCATTGGCACGTCAAACAGTCGGGGAGAAGGCCGATAAACGGGCGTAGGTGGACGCACCAACGGACCAACACGCGGATCAATGGAAACCAGCGTGGAACGCACACACAGACCTGAAGTGACAACCAGCACAGTAATTTATCTGAACACATATATGGAATACAAACATGATGACCAAGGCCGTGAAAATGCGTGGAAATACTACTGGTTAAGCCATGGTTTTCTGCACGGTCGGTGGAAAATAAAAAAGCCATATTTGTACAGAGATCACGTTGAGGTTACGGCTCATGTCACGGAGTTTGAGGTCAAACAGCAGGTGGTTCGGGCTAAAGAAAGTGACTTCTTGGCCAACCTATGTCGAATCTATAATATGCATCCATGATGACAAATGAAGACACAAGTGTTGTGAAAAGGCAGTACCTACACATGCGTGAGTCCGTGCGTGAAAAGGGCACGTCTCGAGGAGCGACATGACTGGGAAAAAAGGAGGACCACCCACTAAACCAACATGGAGAGGATATTAGAGAGATGGGACAAGGAGAGAGAGAGAGAGAGAGAGAGAGAGAGAGAGAGAGAGAGAGAGAGAGAGAGAGAGAGAGAGAGAGAGAGAGAGAGAGAGAGATAAAGAGAGAGAGAGAGAGAGAGAGAGAGAGAGAGAGAGAGAGAGAGAGAGAGAGAGAGAGAGAGAGAGAGAGAGAGAGAGAGAGAGAGAGAGAGAGAGAGAGAGAGCAGGGCATATTTTAAGGTACTTACTGCGTCCCATTCTGGGACGCAGCCCCCTCGCCTTGGGACGTAGCCCCTGCTGATTTGACCCTCTGCGTCCCTGCCCTATGCCCTGTCCGGTTCCCTGACCTGTGCCCTGCTGTGTGCCCTGACCTGCACCCTTCCCTCTAAAATGTCCTGTGCTATGCCCTGTAACCTGCCATGCTCTACTTTCTGCCCTCCTCAGTGCCCTACTCTGTTCCTTGCCCTGTGCCCTTAGTCGTAGCACGTGCCCTCTGCTCAACTTTGGGACGCAGTAAAAATTTGTTAAAATATGCCCTGAGAGAGAGAGAGAGAGAGAGAGAGAGAGAGAGAGAGAGAGAGAGAGAGAGAGAGATGAGAGAGAGAGAGAGAGAGAGAGAGAGAGAGAGAGAGAGAGAGAGAGAGAGAGAGAGAGAGAGAGAGAGAGAGAGAGAGAGAGAGAGTCACTGATGACCTCACAGGTCACCGCTCAGGAGTCGTACTCGTCACCTCGGACGCGACCTACCGTGAAAAATGAACGCAAACAGAGTGAAACCGTAACTACAGCCCCGGCCGGCCGCGTGAGCCGCGTACCGACCCAAGGCAAATGGGGAGAAATTGGGAATACGGCGCATATTTGTCGAATGGACAAACATCCTTCGAGAGAGTAAATGACCGACCAAGAGAAATCCACGGAACGGACGACACGTGCGCTGCATACCACACGTGCCGTACACGTGTCACGTGAGGTGAGGTAAGAATTTAGTGAAGAGAGATGCAAGAAAATACACAGTGGAATGCAGTGTAGTGCTGGGGGCAGTAAGATACAATAGGCAATAGCAATGCAAATACTATGCACTGCAGCCCTCCAAATACACGCTCAGACAGCGCTGCGTGTCCAGCTGCCCCCCCCCCCCCCAGACACACGTGTCACGTGCCACGAGACCGCTCCAGACGAGCACCACGTCCCCTGTGTCTGCCCACCATCCCCCGTGTCGCCCACACCACCATCTGTCCTCAGAACACGCCCGCTGACCACGGAGCGGCGCGGGACTCACATCAATCCTACCCCCGGTCCTTATGGCCGCGTCCTGCGTCCGTGAGCACACCCCTCTCCGCCGCCGTCACCGACGCAGCGTCGTCGGCGCCGGCGTCGGCGTCGTCGTTGGTCATTACCAGTGGACGTTAACCAACTCGGACGCACCCCTGCCCTCTTTCCGCCGTTTCTGACCCTCTCCCCGTCGTCTCCAACCCTCTCGCCGTTTCCGTCATCGTTCCAGGAGCCGTTATGGACATTTGTCCGGCCGTAAATCACAGCCCACCGAGCGTGTGTGGTCAGTGGACGTTACTGACCGCCGAGGGGTGTCCCAGTGTCCTACTGTCCACCCCCTTCCCCGCCCCCCTCCGTCCTGTCGGAGAGAGGAGGAAGAGAGGGGGCGGCAGGTGATCGGAAGCCAGCCAGACATCGGTCACACATCAGTCATGACCACTTTCCGGTCGGCGCTGGCCAGACGGTCAGCGGTGCATTAGCGGTGGACACGAGGTGGACGCTGCAGAAACGGTTCGGGAAATGGGTCATGAGTGGGTATGGATACATTTAAAAGCGAGGGTGCTACGTTGAGGAAGCGTAACCGAGCGCCAAGTAGGTACTTGTGAAATAAATGGAAGGAAAAATCGTTTTAAAGGAAGGGTGCCACCTTTTGGACACAACGCAGTTTTTACAAGATTAGCCTCACATGAACCTAAAAACCGGCTTCACTTACCTATGCTCGAGACGGTCAGCATTGAATCCGCACGTGAAGTTATCATTTGCGAGTTTTGCTGCCAGCATTCGGGCAGGCAAAAATCTTCAGCACTATTTCCTCGTCGTGTTAAGGGTATTTTATAAAACATGAAATCAGCAAAGGTATGTATAAAAGTTATACTTTTGAAGCATGTTTTATCATTTTGAAAGGGTATATTTTTTCTTTATGGTATACACTTAAGTTTTAAAATTTTAATTGGGAAGTTTTTCTAGTAAGTTGCATGAAGGGTGAAGGGTTCCATAGATCTCTTAAGCATTGTAAAGGAAAAACCTTTACTCGACTTATTTGATGTTCTTTTGACGTATCTTACTTAGTTCAACTTACTTACTACAACTTAGTTCAAATCATGTTATCTTCTTCCTTTTTATTTGTTCATCTTTTTGTCTCAGTTGCGCCATCAATGCAAATGGCAGAATGATATGTTGCCATGACAACAGGATATGCCAGCCGTCCTAGCTGCCACATCAAACGACCTTGAGTTGTAGTGGTGATATAAACAACGATCTTTTTTTTTGGCCAATGTATTAAATGCAATGTTTCGGTTTTTTGTATATTGTGGACGCGCTGACCACGTCTAAAAATTCAAATAAGTAAAATAGATTCATAGAACAAAAATTTCGGAAGGTGGCACCCTTCCTTTAACGTCATCAATATGCGCATATCGAAGTTCAAGGGAAAACAAATTGGCCACACATTTGAGAGTCGTTGAGTCGTTGAGAGCCAACGCCGACTGGCAGCCAAGGTGTTTACGCCTGTGGTCGCCGGGCGCCCCTCCCCAGCACGGGGTCGTCATTATCCCTTCCCTTTTACCTCCTACACATTAGATTAAACAACTGTAGGGGTTTTTTCCCCGCGCTCTTTGGCTCCAGCGCGGGGTTTTCCCCTTTGCAATAGGCGTCAGGTTTTTTGTTATTTAGGACTTTTTCCCTGACCAATACACCCCACACCAGTACACTGACACCTTACACAAGTGTATGAATATGTGATGTAAATAAATGTTACCGTTTCTTCATCTGTGTTTTGTTCCGGCTTTTTCGGCACTTCGGCAAAAGTAAGTTCCCCCATTAGATTTGCTCACACACACTAAGGATAGGCTCCCACGTTGCTATTGCTTCCGGGTTCACATAAACCGGCTTAACGTAAAACTTTGTTCCTGGCCAAAATTGCCAGATGTAATGACCCCCGGCTCCAGACTGGCTTTAGGCTGGCGGAGCAAAAAAAAACAAAAAAAAACACACATTTGAGACGGCCCTGAGAAAAAATCCATGGCCTTTCACGGCACCGTATTATAAATGGCATGAAGGACAACTCGAGACAACATTCATAACCATTTCCGGCGTCAAGAAAAAAACAGCGGAAGCAATTCTTCACCAAGCTGCTGTCATTTGTGTTCTACACATTAGCGGCATGATGGAGGCAATGAGTAAAGACGTAACGCCCCACATCGGCAGCCAAACGATGAGCAACAGCACGTGCTTTCTTCAGACCGTCTGCAAGATGCTCGCTCCCAGCGCAACTCCAGCGCCACCTATGCTGTCGTTGCAGGGCGTCCCTTGCAACACCGTCTTGACCGGCCGGCCGTAGCGCCACCATCGCGTCTCTGCGATGGAGGGGAGGATTTCACCCATTCTCTCCTAACAGTAGCCGAAAAATCACATTGCGAGCGGGTGGGTGTTTACGCAACAATGGCCGCATGCGTGGCGCAGTGGGTGGCATGGGGTGGCTTTCGTCACCGTTGGTCATATGGTTAGCCGTTTGTGGGGCTATGAATAATTCAACTCAATGGAACGGCAATGAATAATAGCCAGTACCTACGTCGCTGAAATAAACACAAGAATTGCATGTCCATGTGCCCATCAGTCGAATATCAAACCATCACCTTCGTTCTGCTACGACTCCACATTGGAAGATCAAATCTCGTCCACGAACTGAGCGGTCCCTGTGAAGTGTGAGTCCCATTTCCGCGACCCCGGTCCAGCCGTCTCCCCTGGCCCGCACGTGCCGGTTCCCCCTCCTCTCGCGCCCCGTTTCCAGACGGGCGCGGTGCCCCGCTGTCCAGCTCAATCTCACGCCTCTCAGACCGCTAACGGAGGCACGAGCAGCTGCTCGCCGCCCTCTGGACCAGACGGGGCCGAGACGAGAGAGACCAGAGCCACTGGGGAGGGGCTGGCTGTCGGCGCGTAACTCTCCGGGGTCTGAGGGGTTCGGGGGTTCTGGGTCCAGGATCCAGAGGTTCAGGGTCGAGGGATTCAGGGATTCAAGGTTCAGAGGTTCAGGGCCCGCGGGTTCATGGGTCCAGGAGCTCAAATAATCAAGTTCAGGTATTCAGGGCCCAGGATGCCGTAGTTCATGAGAGGGAGCGGTCACGATATAACAACTTTCTGGAGAGGCTCGTCCGATATAGCAAACCCTTCATCCGGCCCTGTCGAATGGCAGACATGACAGTCGAGACGACAGCTGACAGACGCGTCAGGAACGGATATCCGACTAACAGATAACTACCGCTGGCGGTAGACAGCTTTCAAAGACGGATACCGCACCGCCCCTGACATCAAACAAAACCGCCAAACATCCGTCAAAAGCGCAACCCCAGACGGATCAACAAGACAGGCCTCATATCAAATCAGGCCGACAGGCTTCCGAAGTCGAGCCCAAGCAGGAACCACCACCCTTCCGATAATCCTCATCACATCCGGGGCGTGTGGGGCGAAACAGACGGGCACGTGGCTCTACCGGATCCTAACCAGCACCAACGCTAAAGCCACGCCTCAAAACCACCGCCACACGCCTCAAAACCAGCGCCGCGCGTCTCAAAACCCTCGCCATACGTCTCAGAACCCGCGCCATACGTCTCCGACCCGCCGCGGTGCGTCTCAGACCGGCTATTGTCCGCGATTTGAGGGCGGTGTGGAGGTAGGAGCAGCTGCCGGCGGCGGTTCCGGAGACGGTCAGTCCGCTGACGCTCCCTGTCACTCACGGGGTTACCGCCAGCTGCCCGAGTAGTGGGGAAGAGGGGTCCCCGGGTGCGCTACCGGGAGGAGAGAGAAGAGAGAGGAGAGGATTTGTGTGTGAGAGGAGAGAAGAGGGTGGAACGAAATCGGTGTAATCAAGCAGAAAAGGCTTGAAAGGTAATCATCCATGCTTCAAGTTCAAGTTTTAGACCGGAGTAAAAAATCACGTTCGGTTGGATTAGCCTTTAATCTGGCGTTTATCAGAAGTTTTGCTAGCGTTGTCTGTCTAGCAGACGCCATCAAAGGCAAGCAACGAGCTGTTGAGAAATTCAAACAAATACAAAAAACGTACCGTGAATAACCCATGGGTAATCCCCCAGCATCAGTCAAATCGCGGCACCGTTCACGATCCCCTCCCTCCCCAAATCATCCCAACTCGCCCATCGCACGACCTGCACTCCCAACAAAGACCGGGGCGCCGCCTTCTTCCGCCGCCAACGCGCCGCTTTTGTCGCGCTCCACGGACTGCGGCCATTGTGACGCAGCGCGTCGAGCGCAGCGCGGCGCGGCGTGACCAAATGCGCGCAGCTCTGCACCGTGCTCGCCGAAGCGCGTCACTTTTCGTCGCCATAGCGCCGCCGTCGCAGAAGCGAACGTTGCGCTATGAATTGTTATCCGAGAGTCCTGGCAGTGCGGAGCAAATCACCGATACATCCATAAAAAGGGAACGCAAGGAGACGCAGCAAATCGCGCAACTACCACTGACGAACACCAAAAGAGCAGGCAAATGAATAACCAATGTTGGATGTTCGATCGGACGGCACGTGCACGCATCACCGTGTGTCAGAAATCATCAGTGAGTGATGAGTTGCTCTTCACCGAGTCAAAAACTGGCGACCAAAATTAATGAAAAACGAACTGAGATGTTCCACCCATCAAAACATCTATGATCATTTTGAAGAGTTTCCGGTGGAGCAGATGCCCCATCACACCCCGTCCGACACGCGCAGACTTCCTGCTCACCACCAGGTGCCCTCACGCCGACCGGGGCGCGAGAAGCACCCACTTTCACTGCACAAATAAACCCCTCGCGAAACAACAAACCACCTCTCACAAATTGATTACAGCGCACGCCTCATTTACGCTAGACCAAACGAAGGGGGACGGCCCGAGGGGGAACCACGCGCCCCACACCGGAACACGCGACTTCCTGCGCCCTTCTTGACGCTTTTGATGCTTTTAATTAGTCCAATCGGTCCTAGAGGAAGGTCGAGCCAGCGTCACCTGCACATGCGTGTTCCACGTTAGCACCGTGACACAGTGATGCAAATGGGATTCACGAGTGGCCATAAATACGAAAAAGGCCCAAAATTCAAGTTCACTTAATCGAATAAATAGTAATATGGTCAGTCAGGCAAATGTTTGGAGTGTCTGAAAAAGTATGATTTTAATGTTTTTGTCAAAACCGGCCTCGTGTATGATTGTCAGAAGTCGAGACATTTTCGATGTCGTAAAATGACTGTCAGGTACTTGAAATTCAAGTGCCGCTAGCGTGCGTTCATGTCATACAAACTGCAAAAATTATACATGAAAATTATCTCCGAAACCTGCTGCTTCTAATGTCATGTCATAAAAAGCCGTATCTATTTTGGTTTGGCGGTGAGCTAACTATTTGTAAGCATGTTGCAACCGCAGTTTTTAACCAAAAATATTTGCTTTCAATTCACCTACAGCACTTCACACAGTGTGTGCCCGTTAGTGCACCATATCATAGCATTCCCTAATCATTTCTGAGTCGCATAGTGAAAGAATTAAGGCGCTAGCACAGGGCTGACCGGCGCTACAGAAGTTTTCGTCCGGCACGGTCGGGTGCCGCGGCGCAGCGGGCGGCCCGGGCGACCGCGCCGCCGCGCCGCCCGGACGCCGCGCGGCGGCACCCACCCGCCCACTGCGCGCCCACTGCGGCACCCGACCGCCCGGACAAAAACCTCTGTAGCGCCGGTCAGCCCTGTGCTAGCGCCTTAATTCTTTCACGATGCGACTCAGAAATGATTAGGGAAGGCTATGGTATGGTGGACTAACGGGCACACACTGTGTTAAGTGCTGTAGGTGAAACGAAAGCATTTTTTTCTTAGTAAAAAGCTGCGATTGCAACATGATGATAAATAGTCAGATTACCGCCAAAGCGAATGAGATACGGCTTTTTGTGACCCGGCATTAGAAGCAGAAGGCTTTGGGGATCATTCCCATGCATAATTTTTTTTAATTTGTACGAAATGAACGCAAACCAGCGGCGTTTGAACTTGCGAGTGTCTGACCGTCATTTTACGACCTAGAAAATGTCACGACTTCTGACGATTATACACGAGGCCGGTTTTGACAAAAACATGAAAACCACGTGATTTCAGGTGCCCCAAACATTTGTCTACTCGGCCATATCGCAATTAACTCGATTTGGTAAACTTGACTTTTGGGTATTTATGGCCACTCGTGAACCCCATTTGCATCACTGTGCGTGAAGACGCGTGTCCAGCGAAACGCCCCGCTAGACCCGTTAATTCGCACTTATCTGTGAAGCGCATGGGCTGTGTAATTCGCAACCAGTCAACTCATCAAGAGGGAAAACAGCAATTAGCGCCGGCTCCGGCCGTGCGCCGGCGGAAACTGTCATGGCGGGCGCAGCGCCACGCAGAAATCCAAGCAGAAGATCCCAACGACGGCCGGCACGTGCCCCGGAACATTTGAAAATCCAACGGGCGGGAAATCCGATACTCTCCCAGCGCCACTACCAGCGGCGCCCGCCAGTTCTGTTCAGAGTTCACGATCATGGCGTCTGTGTATGACAGACGAGAGCGGATATTTTCACAGCGATGACGTCCCGCCGCAGGAGGGCGCTCTTAATTATAGCTCCAATGGCGGCGGTGCCGCTAAGTTGCGGCCAATTAGGGCGACTAAAGCGCGCTTTTGTCCGCTGGCGGTGGCTGTTGGAAGAGCGCATCTGCGGCACAGACCGCCCGCCGGAGGAGCTTTCAGGGCAGCTGAGGAGGCCACCGCAGCAAACAGAGAGCTCCAGTCTCTGGGCGGGCCGAGCGGAGTCGGGAGAAAGGGCGGGAGAAAGGGCCACCTGGAGACCCTCATGGGAGAAATGATAATGAAAACAAGAAGATGCGCAGCTTGCTCGGAGGTTCATCAACGATCAAGTTTTGTTAAAACAGCCGAGTATTGGCTTACGCCTATATCCCTGCATTTTACCTCCCTAACAGTATACAAAAACGAGAATGAAATAACTGCTTTCTCATTATTATCAGAGGCGACCCATCCTAGTTTGAAAATCCCCATTTCAGCCTTCGGTAGCGTTCAGAAGGGTACACGCCGGCGGTTAAAAAACCTTGAAATTTACGACAGAGGTAATTAGAAAAGGCGCCGGCTCCACCGAAACCTCTAATGAGCTGATGGCTGGGAAGACAGGTGGATCCTAGGCAGGCAATGGTAACATGCAAATGCTGGGTCTAATTGCACCTTGGAATGTCTGGAAGCTTGGAAAAAAGCGCTTTGACTACGTCCTCTTGAGCACAACTTCTAGACTCATTCGATATTCAAACACGATTGCCAAAATGGAGCTTTGCTGAAGATTGTCCGATGTCGGATTATTGGATTACAAAGCAACCCTCAGCTCCTATCTGTCTGAAAGGTTTTCATCAACAATCCGTATTCCACAAAGACCCAAGCCCCAAAGCCTCGCATCATCCTCTGGGACCTCACACCAGCGGCAGCTTCGGGCGTCCATCTCGTCTCTTTGATTTAAAACCGCCCCGACAAAAAGCGCACCACTACCTTCCACAGCCTCCTACAGATGTCGCCGCAGGCGGCACGACCCCGGCGGCGAAAGCAGGTTGATTACACCGAAGAATGCGCCAGTTACGAGCCCAGTGGCCGGCGCGGGCGGCGCGAGGCGGCGCGGAGCAAAGCGTTTTACTACTCACACACCAGGCGAACACGCGGTGAGCTATGCAAATCCCTCGCCGGGGAGCACGAGGGCCCTAATTTGGCCCGCCGAACAAGTGTGCCGTCGCTAGCCGGTCACCGACAGACACAAAAACGACGCCATCGCGACGGGACTGCCGGCGCAAAAACGGTGGCGGAACGACCTCGCCGGAGCGGGACGCCGCCCGATGGACGCCGGCGGACGGTGGGTGGCGCGGACAGGAACGTGGAACGACCACCTCCCGCCGGAGATGGTGCTAGATGCGGCACCGTGGAGACCCGCCAGCCATTCCACAATGGACAGCGATGAAAGGACCCCGTGGCGAAACCAGATGACTTTGTTAGGGGAGCAGCAAAAACTTGCTTATAAAGGCGGCGGGTCCACGACAAACCATCCCCAACTGTGCAGAATGTGAAGTATGGTCGAGAGCGCCATCACACAGTGTGCTGCAGTATCCCATGGTAAATGACCGAGACGGGTTGGGAGGGTGAGAGAACAATACGGCGCAAACCGCTCAACAAGTTTCGCATCGCCGCCCACAACGCAAACATCCGGCGTGTTGTCATTTTCGGGAGAGCACATCAACTCTTTAGGCGGTTCGCAGGTGAGTATATAAACCACGATGCCACAACAATGCCATCCTAAAACAATTGGATATTTTCGCCGACATTTTCCATCATACATACACCAAATCATTTACATGGGAACAAGTAAATCACCACCGCGTGAGCGATGGTAAGCGTAATTAGACGCTCAATCCATGCGTCTCAATCGTTTGATCCCCACCAAATCGACCATAACACCTCCAATCGCATTCTTCTCTCTGCGTAACCCCTCTCCCAGCATGTGTCGAGCCACGCTCCCACCACCCTTCAGCCATCCCCTGACCGAACTTTCGCCGCGTCCTGTGCCTCTGACCGCGCCACACAGGGCCACCACCCAACCCTCACCTTGCCCCAGGCGAGCCGGCGGCGGCGGAGGAGCAGTGTCCCAAAATTATATTTCGGCTTGGGTGTCGGAGGGGAATATTCGTCACAGTAGAACGAGGGCTGAGAGTGAAAAATTGCCAGTCAGGAAGGCACAAAAAGAGCGGAAAACAGAGATCAACCATTGATTTGTGAATGTTGGGGAGGGTGCGGGAGCTGCGTTATAAGATGACTAAATAAAATATAGAGGGAGGTAAAAGGTACACGCAGATGCTCCTGATTGGTAAAACAGGGAGTGAAAAATCGCTCTGGAAAATTGGAGTTGAGAGTGGAAAATTATTTTGATTTGGGTGTCGCTTCCCACCCAAACTGGCAAATTTTGGGACACTGCGGAGGAGGACCGGGACCCAGGCCCGCGGCTTCGGACGGCGTCATTGACCATGATTTGTCTGCGCCTTCCCTCGGGCGAGGCGCAGACGACGGCGCGGGTTAAAGGGCCGCCGCCGCCACTGCCGTCGGGTAGCGGCGTGCGCCCCAGGTGATCCCTTTCAACTCGATCAGACGGTCGGCACCAGCCGGGCAGAAATTCGCCGCTCACCGCACCTCGACACCAACAAAGGCGACTGGAGAGCCGCGTCCGTACCGTAGACGACGGGACTGGGAGCCGGGTGGTTGACGGGATCCGTCAGAGTATAGACGTAACCGCCAGCGGCCTTTCCGTCACCAGCCGGAGCGGCCTCGTTCGGATCGTTTCACAGCCGCAGGCGAAAGAAGGACCTCCGTCAGCGAGAGACAAGCGACGACGAGCGGTAGGACAGACAGTAGAGCGGCGGCGGGGACACGCCAGAGCGGCCTACAGCACACAGCGGCACGGTACAGCCCAGTGGCAGCGGCAGCAGCGGTGACAATAGCCATTACCACGTGAATGTGTCTCCACGGGAGCCGGGGTGGGGTGCTCTGACTGCGCTCCCAGGGACGGGCAGCTCCCCGCGGCAGGCGGCGCACCGTTGGGGAACCGGGCGGCCAGAAGACGGCGCCGGAGACAATCGGTTCAGTGAGGGGAGCGGAGGGGATAAAGGGCGACAGGGGCAGCGGCGAGCGGACCGGGTCACTGGAGCATGAACAAGCCAGATTGGCACAGGCAGATGTCTGGAAGGCGGGCATTAGTTAATACCACGACAATCTCCATCAAAATGAACAATACTCTGCGGGGTAACGAAAAAAGGATACCTTAAACAATGCACATATAAATTACTTTCAGTCATTGTCCCTGAGAAGCCTCAATGTCAAACGGCATAATGTCTCCCAGTTGCGAAAACCCCGAAACCACAAGGCGTATCATCCCGTGCCAGCCTCGCAACCACCCCAGTTCCGTCGTCAGACGCCCCAGCTCGGGACGCCTCGTCCCGACGAGCCGCCCCGTCCACCTACTATCCCAGTCGGCGGGGAGCACACCTCCCCTCCTCCCCGCATTCCCCGGCGGGGACAGTGGCCGTCCCAGCGCGCGGGGTGCGATACACAGCTGGACCGTAAACAGGCGGGGCGGGGCGCGGCAGGACGCCTGGGAACGGAAGTGGGCCGGTCGGCGGCTGCACACCTCATTAGAGCGGGCTGGACCCGGGGACACAGAGCGGGCTGAACCTGGGGACAGAGGGAGACTGGACCACGGCTGAGCTGGGAGACAGGGGGATACTAGACCGAGTCAGACGGGGCTGGCTCGGGTCTGCCTAGGAAGCAGGGCTCGACGGTCCGGACAGATGCTATGTGGCAGTCAGGACAGGACAGGGCTGGGCCCGGCTCGAAGGCAAGAGATGGGACGGTGATGTTGTAAGGAGGTTAGAGTGGAGTAGTCATGAACAAAAAGGATCCAAAAGAAAGGACGGTCAAGCACGAAAAATCATCAAACAAAGCAATCAGACGGTGGCCAAAGAGAAGTGGGCCTGAGGCATATCTAAACAGAAAGCAGCATTTCAAATTAAACTGATCATTGACATAAATTGATTCAAATCATTTGAAATAGTCAGGAAAATATTCTGGCAAATTTGTTACAAAAAAAAATCAGCTAATGTCTCTAACAGCGAAATGCTCCTATGGCTAGCCCAAACGTTCCATTCATTGTCCTATGAGACTGATCAAATGAGAATCTGATGATTGATGAGTCTGTGATACCCACTATTACAATCGAAGAACGTCCATTTCCAACTCCGCTGGTGGCCACACATGTCGTCAATCGAACACATTGTAATGAACGCCTCCCTCCCTTCCGCCTCCGCCATCCATTCACTCCATCCGTAATCGTATTTCGCGCCGCGATAGCGACGTAATGTGGCGCGTTCAAGTGGCGCACCTCATCTATCACGCCCTGCCTGAGACGATAACTCAACTCGGCGCGCAGCGCCGCCTCTCGTCTCATTCACGGCCCGTCATCATCGAGTACTCCTCTGATTCCCGCACAATTGGCGAGCTAGAAGGATCTCAACCGATCCCCCGAGTTCAAACTGAACCGTCGCCCAACGAACTCCGTCGCATTCCTTCAGAAGTCGGCGAACAACAGACCATGACAACAGGTAGCGGTGGCTCGATCGCTACCGTTCGATACCAGTTGGGCTCTACATTAGCGGAAATGGCGATGATATGGCGGTGATTGAGGCACTGATATGGAGGTTTTGATATGAAGCTGAAGCTGACAGGGTTATCAACGTCTGAAGTCCAGTGAATACACGCTATTGTCTGCTAACACCATCCACCATCCCTCTCCACAGCCTTTTTATCAACCACCACCACAAGCACCATCCACCATCTACCATATACTGCCAGCAACCGCAACCACCTACCACCACTGCCTTCCCACCTTCAACTGTCCACCGCCCACCACCATCCATCAATAGTAGCCAGTGTAGCCACTCTTCAGACGCTCATCTAGCCGGAACCGAGTCCCCAAGCATCGCGAAACGATGGCCCGAAACGACCTTCCTAAACAAGGCAGCCACTTGACTCCTCGAGGCGGCTGAAAAGTGTCCCAGTCGGGGGCGACGTGAACTCGAAACAAGGAACTGGCGACCCACTCCACAAGGCGACTGTTGTCTTTGACAGGATGAAGGATTCTGCACGACCAGAAGGAGACTCGAGTCGCATCCGGAGCTCATTTGAAGCGGCGCTTGTTATTTATCGTCGTTCTTTCAGCGGATAATTGAGGACTGTTGAGGACTGAGGAACCAGCAGTGAACCCCATGAACTGCCTAAACAAGAGGCCACTATACACCGGGTCCCTACCAGCCAGGAAGAGTCTAACCTCTCGTCCCCAGTCAGCAACCCGAAAAGGAACCTTCAGTCCAGCTGTCTTACCCAGAAGAGTAGAACCACATCTGTGAACCCTCACCGCTACACCCGGTTACCCGTCGTCGAGTACTTCGACGCTCCACCTCGCTCGGTTTAATGTTCACTGAGCCGTGAACACATCACCTGAGGCAGTACCGGGCACAGTCGGCTGTGCCCGGTACGGTCCAACGCAACGATAGACATCTGAGGTCACGGACGACACCGACCTCTGGAGACGGCAGATGAGCTCAGGTGACCTCGGGTGACCCCTGATGAGTACAGGAGGCCTTGGGGACAGAGGGACGTAATCAAAGGGCAGTTAGAGAAGTAGAAAGGCATGGTTATGAACGGAGTGAGATAAGGGGTTGGGATGAGACCTAAAAGACCAGAAGACCGATGCTAGTGATATAGAAAATGATTGATAAGTTTCGTGTTATAATAAAACCACGCCAGTTGTCTAATGACATTAAACAAAAGCAACTTAAGACAGCCAAACCATAGGAGTACACAGCCCTACAAAGAAATGCCTCACGCTTCTGTCAGCTCGCACCACAAGGACAGGAGTGCACAGCTGGAAACTATCATCTCCATATGCTGCAGCTGTGCAGATTAAGTCGCACCAGGCTGACCACAAAGAGGTGCATGGCGGTCACGATGGAAAGTCACACATCTGACACTTTGTTGCTGCAGCACGACGACACTGAAGTCAGCAGACAGGAATGTGGCGCTATGAAGTGACTCATGAGATCATTTAGACGAGAATGGGAGATGATGCCAAGAACTAGATATGTTGTTCTGCATTGCGACAAAGATGCATTTGAGGATCAATTTTTGACTTCAAGGGGAAATACCAAGATTTAATGTTTTTTTAAGAAAAAAGGATTGAGAAATGTAAGGGACATTCCTGGGGGTCTCATACCATCACGTAAATATGCCTGGCCTTCACTATCACCATTGCATAACACGAAACAAACATTCCAGTTCCCTACCGACAATGGTCCATTTTTCCCGTTACCACCCTGCCCACCCCACGGCAGCGCGGTGCACAGGTCCGGTGGGGTACCGCAGGGTAGTCGACTCGGACCACCCCAGTTCCCAGACGGCACAATACGCCGTTAGTGGCGGCACAGTGGCGGCTCATTCCAACGGCGAGCGTGACTTGTGTGACCTCCGTGACCCCCACTGACCCAGTGTGACCCGTGACCTACTGGCGGCCTGTGTGGACCGGTGTGACCACTGGGTGTGACGATATCGTTAGCTGTTTGTGAGAACAACAGTAGTGGCATCCACGATGACGCTCACTGGGATGTCCTTGCCCATCGGTCAACTTTGAAAATAAGACGGATGATCTTATAATTCCGCCGTATTTAATAGGCAAGTAATGTCGAAAATCATTAGCATTTAACTACGGCCCGGAGCCATGGGGTGAGTCAACAGCAAAGCAAATTTAGGGCGACGCGACGAGTGCAGGTGCGTTCAGGCATGAATAAAGTCATTAATTCTGACCATCTTTGAGCGCATCCAACCATAGCGAGCTACCGCGAAAACATCAATTCCTCGAATTTAAAGAATGACGTACCAATAAATAACCCATCGTACTTGCGCCGATTACCGAGGCAGTCCTTAGCAGTCATTCCACACAGGAAACGTGATGATATCTTCCACTAAAGAGGTGCTAACTACCCCACTACCTCATCATAAGGTCACACCGCTGCAACGCCATATGGTTCTGGCGCGAGCCATTATCAAGACCGTTTTCTGGCGTCATTTTCGGCGGCGCCAGACGCACCATGCAGCTGAAGACAGCCTGCCAGCTGCTCGAGTAAGATATCCGCTCGTGCATCGCTGTATGCACGCGTGCAAAGCGTGCACGGCCGGCGCGCCGCGCGGCGGCCACACAAACATGTGGTAACCGGTGCGGGGCGCCTGCTGTGAGGAAGGTCGCACGTTAGGGCGGTGATGATAAATACGGAGCGCGTGCTAATTAACGTGTAGCCGTAAAATCTCGGCTGATCAGCACTGGACTCGTGCCACACAGGGTGCCAGGGAGGTGTAACAGAAGAGAATCAAAGAAACTACAGACATTCTGGAACACTGACAAGTTAGGGTCGCCAGTTGTCCATAGAGCGGTTCTTTCAATGGTATGGACTCGATAAAAAATAATACCCCAGACCATAAATGATAATCTTGCGGTTACGTCATTTCAAACTACTGTCTCTAGTTCAATATCAAATCTTAGCTTTTCACTACCCAGTGCATTCAAGAAGTAGAATCGTCGATTCTCCATCATGAGGCGGGCAGCAGGGCGGGATCAGCGGCGTCTCATTAACCCGCGCCCCAGTGGCGGTCTTGGCCAACTTCGCCCTAGTGAGGGGGGGCATATGTTACCACCCACCTCTAACTAAAAAACTAAGAGGGCTAGAAAGACGCGGTAAAAAGCAGTCGATAGCTCTCAATACGTACGTTTGAAAGTATTTCGGTCATTTTTCACCTTAGAGCAATATTGGGGTCACCAGAGGTCATCAAAGGTCAAAATTTGCCAGTTGTCATTATATTTTTCAGAAAACATGCCCCTATCTCAGGAACTATGGTAGCTAGAAAAACGCATGGAAGAGCAATCGATAGCTTTTGAACTCTTCTTTTGAAAAGGTCATTATCAATATTGTCCTCAGGTCAACGGTTTAGCCTCCAGAGGGCAAAAACTCCAAAAAATAGCTGTTCTTACGAAAAGTGTTTTTCGACAATAACTTTCGACTACAAAAAGCCACGACATTTCTATTGCCAGAATCGTGTTCCCCTCACCGAGACGCGTCGAATGAACTATAATTTATCCTTGAAAGGTCAACTTAAAAATTTGACCTCAGGTCAAGGTCATGACCTGACCGGAAAAGGTCATGTTGCATATCAGTCGATGCGTCTCAACAAGACAAATACAATGGGACCATCCCCAGCGTTCTATCTCTTTCCGATCGCGAGTAATTGGCAAAAAACTGTTTGTAGCCTCAAATGACCTCGGATGACCTTTCTAGAGGCTATCAGCAAAAATGACACCTTGGTCATCACGAGTGGACTAAATCATTGTGATTCTGAAATATTTGGACTGTTCCTATGCGTACACACGGATCTAGAGGCATTTTCATTTTTCTCCATTGACTTGTAATGGAAAGGTCATGCCACTGACCTGACCTTACGTCACGGATATAAAAAATCCGAGATATATAGGTATTGTATATATATTATATATATTGTATTGTATTGAGATATTGTAGGCTCCCATAACAGCATGCAATCCACCAAGTTTAAAACCTTTCTGACAAACACTGCAGGCTGGACATGATTGCAAACTTTTTTTAAGGCTTGGTCAGTTAACTTGACCTGGTGACCTGACCTGACATGACCTGGGGTAAAAAAATTCACACATTGTCCAAAATTGATGTACCAAAAGCTACCTCAAGCGGCGCGGCGCTACGCGCCGCGGTTTTTTATTCACACGCGAAAAACGCGACAGGGTGGTAACATATGCCCCCCCCCCCCCACTAGGGCGAAGGTTAAGGCCCACAGGGGAGCTGACCGACTTAGCGGGGACCTCCAGCACGCGGCTCCGCTCGGCGGGCGGGTCGCCGTGTGGGGGCTCAGCACGCCGCGACCTTCACCACCGGGAGGAGGTAGGACGAACGCACGCGCTCAAACGCTCATTATGGGGAGTAATTATCGCTATGGGAGACTACAGGAAAGGAAAGTGAAGAGACAAAGGCAAGGTGAAGGGATCTAAAAACTACTATGGTAATTTCATTTATGATAGCTTATCATATTATTGATATTGAACCCAAATGACATCCATACTCCATAAATCCATAGCAAGCATCACATTCCAAGGAATGTATTGTGCGGGGGGAGAGAGGGAGAGAGAGAGAGAGAGAGAGAGAGAGAGAGAGAGAGAGAGAGAGAGAGAGAGAGAGAGAGAGAGAGAGAGAGAGAGAGAGAGAGAGAGAGACTTCTTCGCCCACCACAAAACCCACATTAGAGACGGAACTACCGGTATTCCACAGCGTGCAGTCAATACCAGAACTCACTAACCTATGACACGCGGACATTTGAAACGAAACCCCGACCGCTATACCAGCATTGTGCATTGAAGTCAATGATCCCATCTGACCTCAAGCTTCAACACCGGAAAAGAAACCACCAGCATTGTGCACTGGTCAATGAAAGCCGAAAAGAAAAATCAGTTATGATATGATGGTGAAGACAAAAGGCAGTAAAAGCGTACATTGGTTTCTGTTACAAGTTCTGATATGGCCAGGAATTGACAAGACAGTGGGTGAGGGTCAGTAAGGACAGTGTCTTCACAACAAAACATCGGCATTTCGTTGTTCACCTACACACTGCGATACAAGTTTCATCCAATTCACATCGAGCCACATGTCATCAATCATCACACATACGCAGCGCCGGCGAGCAGTGCCGGCCTCTATCACAATTATCCACATAAATCGCCTTCCACCGAGACGGTAAACCGAATTACTAGTTCATCATGAACGGAAACAGTCAAGGGCAAGACTAATGCGGATCAAAGGCGGCGTTTTAGTGAACTACCACCGACGCCAATATAGAGTTATGACAAATTAGAAGATAAATGGATAATGAAATTGGTATCAGCCAATAAATAGACTGTGTTTATGTCTAGAGCGTTTATAAACGCCGACCTTGAAGTATAAATATGGAAATGGGACGATGAGCGGCGCGATAATTTCAGCAAACTTCTGGATGTCGATTTTGATACAGCCATGATTACCTATCACAACGATCAAATGTTTGACCCACATTGTGGCTACCCCTGATCCTGAATTAGCTGTGATAATTAGCTGGTCATATACGGTTGACCTACAATGCGTAATTAATTAATTAATTATATTTCTGTTGTCAGCTTCCGTATATCATAGACGCGTCAACCTATAGCGAACCCAACTATCTCTGCTTGAGAAACTGACACGTTTACCACCACTGGCCAATCAAAACCCCGTGATGCGGTCTCAACCAGCCCTAGTGAATTGATCGAGAGCCGGAATCCACTAGCACGTAGAATAGACTGTGACCACATGTGACCACTCCTCCAACAAGCCCACAACAAAAGGAGAGAAATCGGGAGGAGGGCGATGCGTGTGTAGACCAGTCATTACCCAGTATCGGAGGCCTCAACTACTGCGTAGCCAGAGGCAGAGTTTGAGGGATGAACACAGAATCGACCCCACCCAGAACACCTAACGAGGTAAAGAACAAGGAGAGAAAGCACCTTACTAACGAGGGATAATTCAGTGGCCTGATCAGCTTAAACCAAAGAGAAAAACGGAATATAGATTTCACTAACGATAACCCACATGCACTCGCCACACTGTGTTACTAGTTACCAGTATTTTCCGTTTCCCGGGTCAGCGCCCTCAGGGTCGTCCGCTGACCTCTGTCCCACCATCTGACCGCTGACCCGTGTCCCCTGTCCCCTGTCCCACCCCTCGTACCGACTCCTGTGCTGTCCCCACACACGCTCCTGTCTCCTGTGCTGTCCATAAAACACGACCTCGATCTCCGAGTCACATTAGCGCGATTAATGGTCAGTTGGCTGTCGGAACAGATGGACGAGCGAAGGCGGACGATCCAACGGACGCCCAGAGGTGACGGCACGGTCGGAGGGCGATTAGTGCGCAGATGCGACGAGGAGGCACAAGTTTGTGCCATCAGTGGCTTGGTAGGCATGATCTAAACAATAAGGACTCAACAGCTTTAGGTGAGCAACCGCAAATCGTACAACGGAAAAGTAATTTTTGGACCAACGCCAACCAAAATGATCGATGTAGTTTGAGCAAACGTTCGACAATCCTGCATTTCCCTTGCCATAAAGCCAGAATTTCCATATGTCGCTGCGCATCACACAGGGACTATTTTTACATCATTCCGCGTAAAAGCATTCCATTCTCAGCGGAAATTCCCAAGAATGTGAACATAGCACTCCGAACACGGCTAAGCCCACCACCGTTCTCTTACACCGTCCATCTATCAGTGGCACGCGCACAAAGTCGCCCAAGCTCCCCTTTCCCACGGCGACACACCATAACGGGTAGGGGCCACCACCACCTGCTTCGAGGGCAAGGGCCCGCAATCGCAGGCCACGGTTGGCCGAACGCATTGTAAATTCAAACGGCGCCCTCTTGGGTTGTGTCGGCGAGGCGGCGAGCCCATATACCATGTGGGTCGGTCGGTCTCTCGATCGCGGAGGGTCGGAATCGCTCCTCAGAGGGACGTGGCCGGCCGGGGGAGGAATGATAGGGACGGGATGAGAGGGGCTGGGGGACCCGGGGCGGGGCCCAGCCATGTTTTTATTCACGCGCGCGCCATGAATCCTCCGCGAAAAACCACCTCGGCGTCTTTGTTGTGACACGGGGCGAATCGCCCCCGACTCAATTATTCGACTCAATTAAAAATGCATGTAAATTTCCGGCACGGAGTACCCCGCTCGCGACTTGTGTGGGAAGGCACCTCCGCGCCGGAGGATCCCCTGCGGCCGTAAAACGCCGGCCAGCGTCGGCGTGTGGTCACGATTCGGCCACTGTCTGACCGCGGCCGGGGCAAAACACACGGCTGGGCGCTGATTGCCGCCCTCACGACTCACGCCTGCCCGAATTGGAGTCGGCCCGACCGCCGGAAGCACCGGGGTCTGCTCCCAAAGGCGGACAGGTGCTCACGACGGCGCTGATGGACCAATCAGAGGTAGTTTGAGGCAGAAATGCCGCGGTTGTTTGGACCCAGACAGGTCATGAGCACGGCCCATCTCAAATTAACGCCCAACTTCTCTTGTAGCAAGCACTGTTTGTGGTGTCCTGAGGCCCTAAGTTCCAGCTCTCAAGTCAATCACAAGCCTTCAAATTTTCTTCAACCAAAAGTTTTTGTGAGCTCCAAGCTCGGGGTAGCGAAAAATAAAACCCAAATACCAACATCAACCTGTCAATCTAGGAGCAAACCCAGAAAACTAACACACAGGAGCGCACACTGAGACATCCTAGAAAGCTCACAGGAAATCCTACGAGCCATCGCCCGGCAGTCGTTCCGACATGGCTCGTGCCAAAACAAAGAGACCACCTGCCACTGGCGAACCATTGTGGCCGCAGGAACAGTGACTCAGGAGGAGGTGAGTCAGTGAGGCCTCCACTGAGGCGCAGTCGGGTTCCCCGGAACCGTGAGGCTCCTAGGTGGTCGGGGGCTTTTTAGCCGGTCGCGGGCGCTACTTGAACTAACGGATTGGAAAGATGGGTTTAGGACTGGGAAGAACTGGCAAGCCATGACGATCAACAGAGTCACTTCGATATGTGTAAGTAGCATGACAACTGTTAAAAGACAAGGCGATACTGTATCGGTTCCAAACCAGAGGGCGAGCTAAACGGGCGAACAAGAAGAGCCTACGCTTCCATGCATTATCCCACGCAGTAGTGCGTTTTTCACCACAGCACGGGTCAATGGCCAATAAGTGGCCTGTCACGCGTCGCGTCCACCATCATGACCTTGAACAACACATCCGACTACACTGAGGTCGCACACGCGCCGTGACGCGCACCAGCGTGACGCGTGACATGTCACACCGTGACGCAGAGGACCCGTGACGCACTGGAACCGTGACGCATAGATGGAGACAAATGGCAGTGCGTTTCCGCAGTCTGTGCACTGAGGTCGGCAAACTAGCCATGACCTTCGTGCAGTAAAACCGCAGCCAAGAGCAGCCAGAAACCACAGCCATGTTTCCCGAGTTCTGGGCCGCTTTATCAAAAGTAAACGCAATGCTGCACATTTTACAGCAATGGCTTTTCAACATTGTCATCTACAATTATTTACATTTCAGATTTTAATTTAGTCAAAATGTTTAACCACCGATGCAACTTCTCGACAAGAAAGCTGGATTGAGGCGGACTTTATCGAAACAAAGGCCAGCTGCCATTGCGGACGCGAGCGAAGGCCACGGAAGAGGTCACGACAGGAGCCGTGAAGAGGAGAATTAACCAATGACAAGGAGCGGAAACAGAAGAGCAGACTCAGCAGCGAACAGTGACGTCCGGTCATGGAGTCACCTCAGCTGTCGTGAGACGCCGAGCTCTTCAGCGCACAACACCGGGCCCTTCAGAGTCAGACAGTTGGAGAGCAGGTGTTGGACCACCGCCACTGCACTCGGAGCGACGCTTGAGCATCATCACAGATGATAGGGGCTCGTTTTGACAGTACAGCATCATCACACATGAAAGGGGCTCGTTTTGATAGCACAGCATCATCACACATGATAGCGGCTCGTTTTGATAGCAGAGCTGATGATTAGTGCAGAGCCGTGTTTCCGACTGTCCCGGTTTTAAGGAGTGCACTCTGTTGACCATTGCCTGCTGACCGCTGAGAGCTGACTGCTGATAGTGCGCTGACATCCGGGAGCACAATCCGCTGAGTCACCGGACGCAATCAGCTGATTCAGAAGACCGACCCAGTGTCGCGACCCGCTTCTCATCCCACCCCTCTCCCCAGTGTCGGGCATCACCCCACGGTTCACCCCATATCTGCAACTGCAGTTTTATCGGGGCGGCGTCCATCTCCGATCCAGCAAGCCTTTAGCTCCATACAATGACCGATTCGCCTAAGTACCAGGTCACTACACACTCATCTAGTTCCAGCCTCACCCCGGCCCAGAAACAAGCAAGACGAGGCCCAGATCAGTAGTCCGCTAGATACCCTGGTCCCAGACCAGACTCCCAGTCCCTGGAATCTCCGGACAGCTCGGAAGGTCTGTGAAACCCCGACCTTATCACCGGATAGACCCCCTATGGCTTCACGTCCAGCGAGAAGAGGGTGAACCAGGTCACCCGATGTCTAGATAACGCTACCCGCTGTCAGCAGGCGACCCCCGGATGTCCGATGTCCAGAAGGGTACAGGACAGTAGATTCCACCGGAAAAAGATAAGCGCATCGGGCGGGTCACTGACCGGATAGTGTAGGTGGTCAGAATTCGGTGAACTACCGTTTGTGGGGCCGATGGTTTTGCTGATATCCTATCATGTACTGATAATCTTATTTTTAGGATGTCCTCCGCACGGGGGACTGTTTACGATGACATCACGAGGTCCCGGTACTGACTTCGGAAGGTCTGTGATGGATTTGGGCAGATCGAAGGGGCGATGGGTTTATGGCAACAATAAGGGTTAACTTGTCCTTCAGGGTGGTCACTTGTCGGTCACGAAAGGTTTATTGCACCTCTTATTGGTAAAGTACGTATTGCGCAGGTTTAGGCTGGTAGTTTAAACAAATACAATAGCCCTAATAAGCTGCTTGTTCTTCCCAAAGCTGGGAGGGTTGAAGCAAATAATAGAACTCCGTCGCCACTATAACTACGAAGGGACTGGGGACTCCGACGCGGCTGCCCTCATGCCCCAGCCCCACTCCAATAAACTAGCACAGAACAGAACTCTAACAGACAAACACAAACCACCAGAACAAAACACGAACCATGAAAGCAGACCACTTTCCCTCACTTATATTTGTTTATGTCTTCCTATGTATGTATCCATCCCCTCAGAAACGTCTTCCGTTTCGTCTATGTCTTTCTCATACCGAGCACGCAACCCGTTCCCAAAAATAGTTCCGTTGTATCAAAGCAACGCTACGACAGGTCACAAAGGTTACTGGGCGACGCTTTCGCCCTCCTCGGCACGGCGTTCTACAGAAGAAAACGGCACGAGACGCGGTCGATCATTAGCCGCTGATGTTAAAGGCAGGGTGGTCAGACTGGGAGAAAGCCCTGCTCACACTGTCGTTAGAGCCGATACATGATCGGGAGAGTTGCCAGACTAATCTGGCATCGCACGACGGGGGGGGGGGGACTTTGTTGGCGAAGCTGAGAGCGCGACTGAGGTGCGATGAAAACAGCAGGTGATGGGAAGGGTATTTTACTGCCGGTTTGTACCTACAATGCGACATGAAAGGAAATCGTAACGCAACTATAAGGTACCGGGATATTACAAGTCATTGATAAAAAATTGTGTGATGAGAGTTCGGACTGCTAACTAAAGGGCAAAAGGTCGGCGGGATGCCAAGATCAGGCACCTTTCCAACTGACCCGCGTAGCGGCACGTTTTCTGGTGACGAATATAGCGGTACCGCTGAACGGTGACGCATTGTTCTCACGCCTGTCAAAGCATGACAAATACATTACCCTGTGTCGGCACTGAGGAAGTCACGGCGCGCCCTGGCGGGTCACGTGAGGTCACGTGAGGTCAGCTGATGGCCGACACGACATGACCTCGGGTCACAGCGGTACTCACCTGAAATGAGAGGGAACACATGTCAACTCATGGCTAATGGAAGGGAGCTGTCAATTCGGCGTCATAAGCCATACGATACTCAAAAGATTAGGCACAATCACATGAATGATGATGATGTTTGGGATTGTGGGACATTGGGACTGCATTTGCCATGGGCATCACAATCACATCATCAACAGTGAGTGGTCAATGGCGCTTAAAAACATACACCGGGTGCAACATCTAAATCTCACAAGATTCATACCAACAGAATTCACAACAAGCCTCAAATCAAAATTCCCAACAACCAATACCAGCCTTAGTAAGCCAAGTTCTACCTCTCAATCAGTTTCATTTCCGAATCTCACCCCTCGCCCACCCCACAATTAGTCGCACCATCAGCGGGTCGCCACGGGCACCTCGCTGGAGCCAGCGCGGCGGCTTTCTCGCGGTGGCGTGCGACCCCCGTCCGCTGCGGCTGTGACCGGCCCGCGGCTGTCTGACCCGCAGCGGCTACCCGAGCTTCTGGCGGCCACCAGGTGACCGCAGACGGGAGCCCAGGAACGCCCCTGTGGTCGGACTGGGGTCTGCGCGAGCGGCGAGAGGCCAGAGAGGAGGGTCGGGTTCGCGCCGAGGTCGGGGAAAGAAGTGATTGTAATTGCTGCCGGGTTTGAGAAAGACGGATGTGCGGGTGTTTGGAATCACGCGAAGTGGTCTGTCGGTAGATGATTTAATTTCAGAGAGGTAAGAGGTCAAGCGGGTACATCGATATTTTGTGTTCTCCAGCCACATCAGAAAGTGGCAATGAAGCCCATGCATATCTTAGAAAATCTCATTTTTGATTTCCACAATTAGATATCTCATGATAATCGCATTTCAGCCATCTCATAATTCATCGCACGCGCTCATTCAGCGTAATCCTTTTGACGTTTCTCGTCATTGGAAATGTTTCAATTACCTGACTGATCCGTGATCATGACACCCAACTCCTACCTCGACCCTGTACTTCCCAGACCTCTCCACCACCGCTGTCAGAGCTCTTCATTACCAGAGTCGATCGGACGTCCGCGTCGTAAAACATGACGAATGGGAGTCGGTCGGTCGGTCGGTCGCTGCCTCAGGCCGGAGCGATTTCACCATGACACGCGCTGGGCTGGGGCGTTCGCTGCGCGGCCACGGCGCGGTGCCTAGCCTGTCCCACAGCGAGCTTGGACTAGACAGAAGAGAGCGCAGTCGAAACACAAAGTCGCGGCGAAACAAAGCCGCGGCGGCAGCTGAGACACCGTAAGTCGGCATAAAGAGTGGAAATGGGTTCAGGCCACGCAGGTCAGCAGGGCGTGGAGATAACTGTTCAGAGACATTCAAAGGCCCGGTGTATTGTTTGAGTTCAGCGGTGGGTAGAAAGGAGATCGCGTTTCAGGCGAGATAACGGGTTTACCCTGTGTCCATGAAACGGAAAACTGGTGCATTTGCTGCTAGCTGGTTGATCTTGAATTAGGTATTTCAATGTTCCTTGTCCACCGATTTCACAGAGAACCCTACACTAAATTATCGCCCAGCTAACGAAATTCCCACATCGCCCCTTCCCCAGACTGTGATCAAGGCGACCGGTCAATACCCGAGTTCAGTGCAACTGCTGGAACGAGTTCACTGCAACCGCTGGAGCCAGTTCACTGCAACTGCTGGACTCGTTTTGTGGTCACAGTGTCCATATCCGGGTCGTGACCGGATATGGTCAGAAACCATCCAGTCACTTGGCATAGTCTCAGGCCGGTCACCGTGGGTCACCACCTGGTCATCAAAGGTCACCGGCGGTCATCTAACGATCATCGGCGGTCACTGCAGTCATCTGATTACCAACGGTCACCGCAGGTCATCGGCGGTCAGCATGGGGTCACTGGAGGCCATCAAAGAAACCAACATTCCCCAGCATTCACCCCAAGACAGGAGCAGAAGCTATCAACCGTCAGAAGAGCAGTTTGGCCACTGTGGGAGACTGAGGAAGACTTACCAGCGCCATCGAGCCCGCACTGACCACAGCCGCAGCTGCCGTCCTAAGCAAACGGCGATAATCAAGGCCGAAATCACGCCACCGCTGGCGTAGGATTCAAATATACCGCGGCGGAAACGGACCTCCAACGGCTTCTGGTGACAAAATTGGTGGAAATGGTGAAAGTTCAGGACGGGAGGGTGTGACAGGTCAAAAGACACTGTCATTAGCAATGATTGTCGTCTGACCACAGACGTATGGTGTAAACATGGATATAGCTGCGGGTATTTGTTCCGGACATTCACCTGTTATGCAGACTGTCATCCTGTTAGCTGCATGGAGTTATGAAAACAAGCAGGCAAGAGCGTTGCATGAGACGCGTTAGTATTCGCTTCACGTGACCTCTCGGAGCAATTCATTTTTCGGCATTGCCATCATTTAACGTTTCCTACCCAAGTCTACAGAAGACAGCAGCATGCACTGAGTTGTTTCGCACCACATGTCCAAAAAATGCCGGCGTGTGACCGCACAAATCACTCCACATACCAACCCGACACTAACGATGATGTCGGGTCCCTCTAAGGCCGGAAGTCTCTGCAACTTGCATCGCACCATTTTACATCAGCTCACCGCTCGGTAATTGCGGCACAACAGCGTGGTATATGCACGCTGCTCTTTGTCCACTCAAGGAGCCTCCGATGACGTCACGCAGCACATCATAGCAGCGGCCATTACAGGGACAAAAACTCCCGCTTGAGGCTGGCGCTCCGCCGCATGGTCGTCCAGTAACCGCGACAAAGAACCACGAGCGTTCAGCAGCACTAAACGGGGGCAAACAATCGCTAATTTAGTGGCGTTTATCGGGGATTAGGGTCGGGGGATCTGGTGGACGGGCGACATCCGCCTCACTTTGGTAATTGGGGAGAGGGGTTAATGAAATTATGCCCTCACTACAGCGACCGAATAACAATTACTCCAGATTTAGCACAGCAGTTTTATCTATAGCTATTGCGAATAATCAATAAAGCACTGCGTATGTAGTTACCTGTGCATCTTAACTACGCAAGAGGTCATTCATGCCTCAATTTAGCTGTGTAGTGTGTTTTAATCAGGATTGAGCCTCAAAACACAAACCTCCACATTGACCACGCAGCATCCGCTGAAGCTCGTCAAAACTTCGCCAAACTAAGCAATAACATCACATCATCATTCCGCACCGGTCTTTTCCCGTGTGTCCAGTTGCCCCTCCCTGCTCGTCACAGCGGCCCGGGGGACGCGGGACGCCCGTCCGTGGCGCGGACAGGAAGCGCCTAACGACCGTCGGCCGGAGTGGAATGCGGCGGCGTGGTGCCGCAGTTCACACACCGCGGAGCACGCCCCGACAGCCGGGACACCCGGAACGGTCTGACCCCGGGACGCCCGACAGAAGGAGCGATAGGTCACTCAGGACGCTCGGACACTCGGTGGACACCCCGACACTCGGGACACTCCGGCAGTCAGAGACTGGGAGCATCCGGACTCTTGGACACTCGACGACGGATACCAGGGAACTCGAACACTTATGACACTCAGACGCCTGCAATACCCTGACACACGGGACATTCGGACGCCCAAGCACCTGAACGAAAGGACACTCTGACTCTGAAGTCCCAATCCTGCACGCACAACACGCTCATGCTGACAGGACGTTCGGGACACTCGAACCCCCAGACAACCGGAAGATGGAACACTCGACGCTCGCATACCCGGACGTTCTGATGTACGGACACTGCCCGGAAGCCGCAACGCTCGGGTGGTTGGCGACGCCAGGACACCTGTCTTGCAACGGCGTCCACTGCCTGGTGGAACATCCACCACCGGTGGAATGTCCACCGATTGTGGAGGCACGTAGAGCTTGAAGGCGAGGGTGCCAGCGCCAATGGCTCTCACCACATAGACAAAGGTGAGAGCGATGTAAGACAAAGGTGAGAGCGATGTAAAATGGTATGCAAATTAGCCTCCACCGAGATGATAACACGAGCAGTCCGGAGCGGCGCGGCGGGAAAGCGTCGGCAAAGTGGTCCACTGATTAGCCTAATGGGATCATTGAAGATGTGCAGGGGGCATGATTCGTCAAGGTCAGTCCACTCACGCTGGAAAAGGGTAGATGTGATGGGGATCGCACGAGGTGCAAGGTGCGTCAGGTGTAACGGCTCGTAGAGGCGTCAGAGGTGACACATAGGAGGGGAAATCCGTTAGAAGTGATGACGGAGCAGGTGGGGTAGAGGGTGGTCCGCATAGAGTGCACGTGATGGTTGAGACTCGAGAGCACCACGCCCTCGCAGTTTGTGATTAAAGGGACTATCCCACCTTCTAAAATGTTGTTAAAACCAGTTAAATTGTGCGCGACTTTATAGATTGGATGACCAGGAACACGGTTCTGGCATTTATTTTTCATTAAACATCTTAGGCTTCCCATATTCCAAACACAAACTTTCAAATATGTGACGTCACAGCCCACAATTACCTCCTTCCCCAGGCCACATCACTGGCGGATCCAGGGGGGGGGGCCACGGGGGCCATGGCCCCCCCCAAAGGCCTAAAGTGGCCGGTTTGGCCCCCCCCCAAAACGTCCGAAAAAAATGCTAAGAAAATATACCTTGATGGAGGTTTTTAGCCACTTGGTGAAGTAAAGCTTTCCACAGCATAATATGGAAGCAATATGGTAGCAGTGAGGGTCAGTCAAAAGTTGCGCGAGAGGAGTCGACCTTAAAAAAAGACTGTTGTTGGCACGTGTTTATGGCGCGGCAGCTGGTAGTTGGCGGTGTTTCGCGTGGTGTGGCATCACTGGCCGATCCAGGGGGGGGGGGGGGCACGGGAGCCTGAGGTGCCCCTGACAGGTCCATGGTGCCCTTGCTAGGCCTGTGGTGCCCCTGGACCCTGGCAGGCCTGTGGTGGCTCTGGCGGGCCTAGGGTGCCCCTGCTAGGCTGCTGATGCCCCTGGGACCTGACAGGACTGCGGTGCCCCTGACAAGCCTAAAGCGCCCCCAACAGGCCCGTGATGTCCCCGACAGGCCCAAGGTGCCCCTGCGTGATGCCGTGATGCCTGCGAGGCCGGCAAGGCCCCTGACAGGACCATGGTGCCCCTGCGAGGCCGGCAGGGCCCCTGACAGGACCATGGTGCCCCTGCGAGGCCGGTGGTGCCCCTGGCAGGTCTCTGGTGTCCCTGACAGACCTGGGGTGCCCCTGACAAGCCTGTGGGCCCCTCACAGGCCCGTGGTGCCCTTGCTAGGCCTGTGGTGCCCCTGGCGGGCTGGTGGTGCCCCTGCTAGGCCGGTGGTGCCCCTGACAGGCACCACCCGGGCACCAAGGGGGGTCAAGACCCATGTGGCCCCCCTTGGATCTGCCACTGATACATAATATATTGATTTGTAAAGGCTAGACCGGTGGTGCCCCTGGCAGGCCTGTGGTGCCCCTGCTAGGCCCCTGGTGCCCCTGGGCCCTGACAGGACTGTGGTGCCCCTGCTAGGCCTCTGGTGCCCATGCAAGGCCGGTGGTGCCCCTGTAAGGCCTGTGGTACCCCTGCTAGGCCTCTGGTGCCCCTAACAGGCCCATGGTGCCCCTGCGAGGCCGGTGGTGCCCCTGGCAGGTCTCTGGTGTCCCTGACAGACCTGGGGTGTCCCTGACAAGCCTGTGGGACCCGTCACAGGCCCGTGGTGCCCTTGCTAGGCCTGTGGTGCCCCTGGCGGGCTGGTGGTGCTCCTGCTAGGCCGGTGGTGCCCCTGCTTGGCCGGTGGTGCCCCCGGGCACCAAGGGGGGTCATGACCCATGTGGCCCCCCTTGTATCTGCCACTGATACATAATATATTGATTTGTAAAGGCGTTATGGCTTATGCAATATGCAATTGCAGGCACTTGGTATCCCTCACTTATCCCTCATTGGGGGCTCTGGCGGGCTCCTGAGGGCCCACGTCTATCTCCATTCTCCGGGAGCCCTAGACGGGCTCCTTTGGGTCCTTTCAGTCCACTACAGCATAAGAGGTCTCCACGCAAGTCCTATACATCTGAGGGCGTACCCTGACGTCTGAGGTACCCAACTGCAGCTCCAATGGTCTCTTACACTGGCGGATCCAGGGAGGGGGCATTTAGGGCCATGCCCCTTTCCCAGAGGCCTAAAGTGGCCCGTTTGCCCCTCCCCCAAACGATAATGAAACATAGTTCAATCAGTGCGTGGCCCAGGAGCCGAGTTAGACTGGGGGTGTTTTACCACCTCCCGGCCCGCAAAGGGACCCAAGAACTGACTCGAAGCGGGTTAACTGGTCGACAAAAGCAATGGTAAGTGTTCACAAAGTAATATAAAGGCATGGGTCGGGTTGACTACCATTTATATATTTTTCTTTTTAGTTAAAAAAAAATTAATAGTGTCAGAGCTG
This sequence comes from Amphibalanus amphitrite, assembly GCF_019059575.1. Lineage (NCBI taxonomy): Eukaryota > Metazoa > Arthropoda > Thecostraca > Balanomorpha > Balanidae > Amphibalanus > Amphibalanus amphitrite. Next base: position 79,576 of record NW_024883045.1, on the reverse strand, counting down.
TGACGAAAAATAAGTGGCCTAAATCCGATGAGAAAACAGGATTTGGGGGTACCCTAGGTTTGGCTCCGCATGAGTTGGCCCCCCAAAACGCAAGCCTGGATCCGCCAGTGGGCCACATTACTGTCATAAAGCTGATTCTTTTTACTCTGTAGGCACCACAACAAAGTTCAGACCAAGTTTTAAGCGATTTTTCAACGAACAAACCCATTTAAATCAGAATGACTAAACGAGGTGACGTCACACTAACGGTCGCTCCATGTTGAAGATAGGGCCTTGTACAAGGCCCATTTTCAAATGAAGGGAAAGAATTTCTTGAACACCAAGAGGCCGCGGGGGTTGCAACCTAGATAGATAGTGGTTTCTGAACCTCGCCGCAAACTTGGCTATCTCAACTCAAACCCCATGTTAAAGGTGGGATAGTCCCTTTAACCCGCGCCCCGTAGGGGTATCGGCGGACCCTACCACCCGTCGGGGAGGGTTCCGCCGGAGGGTCGTCCGTCTGGTGTCTGTCCTGTCTGTCTGCCTTTCCGTCTAGCATGTCCTACGTCTCTGCGTGTGTCCCTGTGTCTCGCTGTGTCTGTGTTCCTGTGTCTGCCCGCCAGGTCGACACACTGTGACCGGCACACATCAAACGGCCCGGTGTTTATTTGCGCGCACTAATGGATCGGTGATCGAGCCGGCTGGGAAGCTGGTGCCGCGGTCACACACCAGACCAAAGGTCAGCAGGGGACCAGCAGGCGCTGAAACGTTCCCAAGAATCGTGGGACATGGAGGCACGACGATCCGGCGATTAACGAATCAATAGGAGTGGTGCAATTTTGGTCCAGTTGTTTTGATGAAGCATCAAAGCGTTACGCTATGCCGAGGAGCTTTGTTGCGATGATGAAAACTGCAATGCAACATGGACTTCCCATGAGCGCTATATATAGCCGTAACAAGCAGTAATCAAGTCACAAAACACTTCCTTTGTGCAAAACCCTCCAACACAGCAGAAAACGCAATTCCATCCATTATATGTCAAACGAGGCAACACGGGCCTAATAAGCACTACGAACTCAACCATGTAAGTTCAACAATCGTTACCACCAATTCCTGTCAGGCCAACACCGTGCACCTCGATAATCTGAATGAGTGAATCAAAAGCAATGATGGACATATGGGCCACAAGTTTATCAGAATGGCCACATGTTTCTATACCCGTCCCTATCCCCCGTCAAAGCAAGGGCGAAGTTATCAGCAGTCTAGTTCACGACGCCGCCCAAGTCACAAGGGACGCCAGGAGTCAACGTCACGAATCACAACCCACACTGGAAGTCAACGTCACGAATCACGATCCATGCTGGAGGTCTGCGTAACGAATCACGAATCACGCTGGGAGTCACGGCCATGCGGGCGCCGGTCTGTAGCCGCAGCCCGATCTAAGCACCGTATGTCGTGTTCCAGTGCCGTTTCCGTGGCAGAGACCACCTGCCGCCACCATAACCGGCGGGGAGCGGGGTGAGATCGGTGGTGGATACCTGCTGGATATCGAGGGAGAATGGCTGTAGGTATCGGGGAAGACTTTGGTGTTGAATGTATGCAATGGGTTTCATGTTGAGGATAAAGATATGACCCTCGCACAATATCCAAATTCAGCGAATGACATCAATTAGGTGTCTACTCCTAGCGCAATGTTTGCTATGCATCAGACTGCCACGGTGTTCCGAATGGTTGGGTCAATATTTCAGCTAAAAATGTACAACATTCGGGCATTAGGTAAAGAACTCAGAAAAATGTAGGGTACAGAAAACAAGCAATCAAACTAGCATGTCTTCCCGTATCTTTCTATACCATCTTCCCTATTATGACATGCGTTTCCATTCTTTGAGAGGCTCCAGCTCGAGAAGTGACCACACCACAGTCCGGAGAAGAGCCTAGATATGTGAGATGTGCCGCGAGTCTGGGAGCTGCTCCCATGGAATTAATTGGACATAAAATACGGCCATCGGATTGTCTGGGTCGCTTCATACCGTATCCCGAAACTGGGATGAGAAGCATTACTCGATAACATTCTAGGACAGCGAAAGCAGATTGAGATGTTGAAAGCATGCGTTCTCATGCCAGTGGCACTGTTAATCTACCGATGATAGTTTAAGATGGTATTACGCGTATATGACTGATTTCTATTCGTGGTACATCAAACATTCTCACATGTTGAGGCTGTAATTAGGTAAAACAACACTTTCGAGTCAATATATGCTCCAAGCGAATTCACGCCTCCAATATATTCAGGCAGCGATGCGTTTCCTCCACGCAGTTACCTCCGTCCTCCAGTCTCTCGCCAAGTTCAAACCCACCGTAGACCAACCTTTTCGGCATTCCTGTTCTCCATTCGACCGTGACCATCTGTCCACATATCAATGGCCGCTGATTGGCCCACTTCTGTCACATGACACGCGTCTCTTCGATCAGCCACGGTCACGTGATATACATCTCTCAGACCAGTCCACACCACGTGACACTCGTCTCCACGTCACATGCCGCGCTCTTCTCTCCAGTCTGTATGTGGCGCTCCGGGTGGCTACCGGAGGCAGTCCAGAGGACGTGACCAATTCTGAATACGCAGCAGCTGCCGAAGCCACGACAGATGTCCGCCTGATGGAGTTCGAAGGCCTCCAACGGATATCTGAGGCGGAATTAACACGGGTTGAGTGTAGAGTATGGAGTGTTCTATGCAGGCTGGAGGTTTGATCAAGGTCAGCAGGACATGCTAATGAGCACATGACTGGCCATCGGAGCTGAAGTTATCGTTGATACGCCCAGAGGCCAGGAAACAGAACGCTGCAGCGAACGGCGTTATACAACTGATGTGATGAGCGGATGTTTAGGCGATGTCGGCATTATACAACACATGCAATGGACGAACCTCTGGGCAAGGCTAGCGTTACATAACATATATAATCAGCGAATGTCTCGTGATATCGCAAAACATTACAGAAACCAGTAGAGGAAGTCCGATAAGTCAAGGCATGAAGACCAGAAGGCAGGAATGGTGAACCACCGTGCCACCGCAGCTGCTGGGTCGCCGGAGGTCACCTCAAACTCGTCGGATCACTCCACTAACGGCCGCACCGCTCCAATTCGGCGTCATCTGCCTTCGTTGGACGTCATTCGTCACCCTCCCGTCATCCGTCATCGGGTGTCATCCGTCATCGGGCGTCATCCGTCATCGGTGGTGTGGCAGCGGCACCATATGTGGACTACTTAGAGAAGCCGCCCGCCGCCTCCGCCGGCCACTGGATGGTGCGATGTCCCATCTCCATAACTCAGGCCGCGGAGAAGAAGCGTGCGGTGGAGACGTGTGGGGGGACGTGGAAACGTGTGGGGAGACGTGGGCAGGATAAGGAGACGTGGGCGACTCGGTGATTCGCAAAGCTCAGTGGTGGCGGTCCAGCTTACAGGTGATAGATGATGCGGTTGGGTCTAATATGGTCCAATCGGGTCGGAGAGATGGGACGGAGGGAGGGAGGGAAAAGAGGAAGAGGGGAAGCCAGAAGGAGAGGGTAGGATAAACGTCTGAAGAACGGCAGATACTCGTAACATCTAAAATTTAGCATCAATATACTTCACCCATAATTTGTTTATAATTCTTATGTCTCTTACATCTCGCATACCACATCAAATATGTATCTCATAGCATCGCCTCTTTTCTATCCTCTTAGCATCACCTCTCTTCTGTCACATAACTTGCAGTTCTCACGCCTTTCAGCGACTCCCGATCGCAGCCGTTTGGCCCCGTCCTCAGCTCCCATGCCGCCCGTTCGACGCGTTACCGAGCGTTCACGGGCACGACAATGGCCAATTAAACCCCTGTGAGGAGAGCTCACGCCGTCACAAAGGTTCGTCAGCGGTCGCGGAGGCACGACTGAGCTGTGGGAAGGAGACGAATGGTTCGACGCTGAAGAGCGACTGTCGAAGTCACAGCAGGGGTTGTCAGCTGGGAAGCTAGGGAGGACGAAGGGAATAGGAGGTTTGATTTGAGCTAGAAGGCTAGAACGACCAAAGTTTAACCGCTTCGGTCAAACAGATGCCAACCGAGGAGTAATGAAAGGATCAATTTAGTGTGTGCCACATACAACAAAGTAATAGAGAGCAGCTTGGCTCATCATCAGGCTGAAAAGTACACTCTTTTCAAGCAAACAAAGAAGACAGATAACAGATATAAATCAACACCACTTCAGCGATTTAAGTGACTCATGCCCATCATGTCCTAGTCATCTTTCCTCAAACAAACTACTCGCGCAGTTTGGAGCAATCGTCCCTTATGAGCGAATTTCCTGCAAACAGCGGCTATCTCGACGGCAGCGTTCGCCGTACGTTGCACACCGCACGTCCAGATAGGCTATCTGAGTGCACAGCTCTTCGGGACAATCGACGGCTTGATGGACCAGATAAGATACAGTATCGGAGAGCAGAGAGGAATGACAGGTCACCTGAGAGAAGCCAAAAGGTGCAGCGTCGGGTGAGCGACAGGAGCAGCCACACCATCAGCATTATTGAGAAATGACATGGATAAAGACTAGATTGCTTATGTCCCTCCTCAAATTAGGTAGACCAAACGTGCGTACTTCCCATGCTGCGAGTTAGCTAACACTGCAGAACACAAGAAACACTCAACTGTTCACACAACTAAAAAGCAATTTAAATCACGGCCATCCTCTCAAATGATGTCCTTTGCACTCATCATGAGGCTTACAAGCCCTCCTCCCAGACACCCCTTCATTACAAAGAAGCTACAACAACCCTCATCACCCCAAACAGCGACCGAAACCGCAGCCCGCGCGGGTCCCGCACCTGCAGAGGAGCACCCGGACCCTCCGGTATTCATTACCCTTGCAGAAAAACGTGAGAAGTAAACAGCCATGCCCGGGCCGGCGGCGGAGAGGTTATTTATACACCGCCAGTCTGCGGGTGGGCGGGGAGGCCGGACAGCGTAGGTGATGTAGCGTTGGGATAGGAAAGGGGACCGACGAGAAAGCCGGAGAGAAATTCCGCACATGACTTGACTGCAGAGGTCTCAGAGTTTGCGCTGCGCTTAGGGCGACTAAGCTCCAATGCTATGGCGGTAGCGACTTCTGTTGTTTAAAAGACTCTCCCTCGGCCGAGATTGGGTTTGTGTAACCGGGTAGCGGCGGGTGACGCAGGATGTTTTCTAGTTACGTTCCTGACGGCGTGCCTCGGGCCTTCGGTATGCGCGGGGCATCGCGGTTATACCATGAGTTCCAGCCAGCCAAGAAATTCCACGTCCCCATGGCCGCCCTGGAGAAGAAGCTCACAATCGGTGAGTTCGTCAGTTTCATAACCATTAACACGAAACAATGCAGGCAGCCGCGGTCGACGGAAAACTCAGGAGTTTCCCGGCGGCGCGGAATGTCAACATTGTGTGGCAGATGCACATCATGGACATTCCTGAAGTCAGGAAACCACAGAGGCGGCAAAAATCTGGTAATATGTAGCCCCGGTAGAACGCGATTAACAGGCGATCGGTTTCGGGTGCGACGTTACGACTTACCGCCCTTATTTTGACATAGCTAGCGCGCTATGCAGTTATGGAAAGGCGGTTTGCGCTGCAACGCTTCGATGAGGCAGCTTCATCACTTCAGGTCCAAGACACATTACTTACATGACATGAGCTCAAGGTGAGATCAATTAACGCATTACTTCCTCACATCCGTTGTCGCGAAGCTCATCACTCTCAACCTAGAAGAGTCAGACATTTTGTTTTTCTCAACAACAATGACAATCCAAAAAAAAAAACTCTCAACCTACTTCGCCTACGGTCTTCCACTCACGACGCCGTCCCTCCCCACGGCCCCGGTCACAGAGGTCAATTAACTTCCTCCGCGCGACCTCCTAACGCTCTCCGCCGCACCGTGTGCCGACCTGACCCGCCACATGTCCACCGTGACCTCATGTCAGAGTCCGCTCCAGATTGGGTCGCCTCAACATACCACAGTCAGAAACCGTGACTAGGAGGGTGCGTTGTCATAATGACCACGTGACATACCGCTAACCCGAACAGCTCGAGAAGCGACAAAACGTTCCCTGTTAATGGTGAGAACGCATAATGAGAGAACTTACAATGAAGGGAGACTGCACCACGAGAATCAGCAGACACTGGCGCTCACTCAAACGATCCCAGCGAGGTTCAAACAAAGCGTCTCGTGATCCCAGCGAGACCTCGACGTGACCCCTGACAAAGCGCCAAATCCAAATGTGAGAAACGTCAACTGGGCGACGGTGAGAAGCTGCGCCGTAATTGTCGCCTTCTCGTCGCACCGGAGGTCGCATTGTTTGCTGACACAATGGCTGATTTAAACACCTCTATTCTGACGTCCAGACAGTCGCACGCTGTGCCGTATGTTGTAGCGACGTTGTCGTGGAGTTCGCGGTGGCACTGCGCTGAAAGGGGACAGCCAACAACCACCACCAAGGGGAGGAAGAGGCAGCATGACCCACTAGCTTCACATCAATGTCTCGTTGCAGTTTCAAACTACTGGACACGGAAGCGGCAAGTTGACGAGGCATTAACGAATTGTCAACAGCAGATTTCACCTAGCCAAAGCAATTTCTCTCCACAGCTTACCTGCCGTACTCCAGCCGTTGTACAGTGATGACGCCATCGATTGCCTCAGTGACGTCATTGATGCCCGACGCCGAGCTCTGGCAGCACCACTCTGGCGACGTCGCTGAACACCCTCAGACATGACGGTGTGGTGACAGGGATCGTGGCGATGGAGACCGAGAGACGGCTGGAGCTGGCAGGGAGCCACCAGGCGTAAAAGGTCGCCGAAACGGTCACCGAGCACTTAGCGGTCACCCAACGGTCACCAGTCAATGATTGCGCTGCGACCCGGTGGCAGCGAGGAGTCCATGTGATGTGACCCGAGTCGACCCACTTGGCAAGTGACTCCAGCCCGAAGTAGCTGAAAGTCACGTCACAGAGCACTCAGCGTTGGAAGGCAGAATGATGCCCGAGAAGACCTGATGAACCAGTTAACGTGATGCTGATGAAGATGCCGTCGATCACAGAATCAATTCGACGCTGAATTCGTCGCCGTAATCAGCGTCGAAGTCGCTGAAGTTTTCAACCTGGGCACGTCACAGGGCACGATCGTAAGTCCAGAACCGCTCCTAGGCTATAGTCTAGGCGATTGACAGCACCGTCCAGCAGCACTGAGTCCCGCAGAGGGGAACGAGCATACTGACCTCAAACCGGACGCACAGCGGAGGATCTGGTCCGAGTGACGCGCGTGCAGCCAGCTCAGACAGCAGAAACGGCGGAAACCAGCGAGATAGTGGCACCACGAGCGAGCGGGAAACAATGGGACGGAGCACGTGCCCAGCTGTGGCAGCGTGACTCTGACTGTGACGAATCCCGCGGCTGATACGCGGCAAGTCTGGTCACAGACAACCGTTAAGCCTGGGGGTCCATAAAAGGAGAGATGGCTCGCGAGGCATGGATTGCTGTGGTGGCCGGGTCACATGGCAGTGCAAGGAAGGTAGCAGTGAGTCTAAAAGGTCGGTGGAAGATCAGACGAGGAAAGGGTAAAGTAGACCCACTGGCCGAAGAAATCGCACTGGATGTTTGGATGTCGTGAAATATACTCGCTTGGATGAGTTTCTTTTCGCTTTGAAAGGTTCGAATATACCACATCTAATAAAAGACAAAGCTCTGTATCACATTTCACCAATGTCGAAACAGTCGAAATAACGAAATGCGAGAAGCCTCGATAACGGCCATCAATCAATACCATCGTTTGCACAATCCGCGCCAGCCACTGCGTAACGTACCAACTTGGGATAACCCAGCTGATCAGCGCCAAGTCGAGATTACAAACCATTCTGCATTAACTACACCATCAGCCCACGTACCGTGACCTGACCTGACCCGGCGGCCGACCCCGCGACCCGGACAAATGGGGGCCACCCACGCGCGGCCAACTGATTTCATTACCATCACCACAGATGAAATGCCGGCGCTTGAAATAGTGGCCTGGCATCTGGCGGCTGCGCGCCCCATGTTTTTATGTATCGACCCCAAACGACGGCCCGCATCGAGCGATTATTTACCGGTGGATGTGTGTCACAAGCGGAGGTGGGCTGTGACGAAACGACGCCCGCTGTGGCGGTGGTTAGTTTGTCCGCAGGAGGTGTCCATGGAAGACGAGCACGTGCCGAGAGACAACGATGGTGGTCGGACCAAACGCGGCTGTAGGTTCGAATCCCAGGGGTGGTAGTTTCTCATCCGAATAGGTGAAACGCGTAGTGAATGAATAGCCGCCCCGCAAATACTGGCAAACCGTCTCCGAGACTGATCTCGTGTTCCAAAATTGACGAAAGTTTTGTCCGAGAGGAATATGTGTTAAAAGGCGGCACGCATCCGTGACTAATTTCAACACCGTACTGAAACCATTTAAATCCCGTACTGTGAAAGTATTGGGCCTACGATACCTGTTATGGCCCCACCTACACCACGAATAACAAGCCCCGGACATCACCAAAGGCAGAAACCGCCGCCGTCCTCTTTCTTCGCGTCCACCGGGCAGAGACCCCTCCCCTCCCCTTTCCCACCCAGATTATCCTCACCCCGGCTCCTCCAGTCCCCGTGTCCCGTCCCCTTCCCTACCCACCGAGTCCCGCGGTGAGCGAGCGAGCGACCTCGGTCACTGCCATGAGGCCGCCCCCGCGCCGGCTAGCCATCCGTATACGATCAACCGCTGTCAGCTCTCAAGTCGTTGGTACAGCGATGTAAATGGGGGAATGCATGGCTGGTGAGGCGCCAAATACACGTTGGGCGGTGGCTGGTCGTCGCGATGGGCGGTTAAAAGTGGCAAACTGCAGTAGAGCGATGGGTGGGCAGTCGAGAACAAGAGAGCGGCCAAACGAAAAGGGAAGCATGGAGGGGTAGGAAACTGGGCCTCACGAAAACATCCGGTTTAAATGACCGGCGATAATCCGCTCCGTCAGCACCCTACCATAATGACGTCATTCAGCGCACAAAACATAACAGGGGCTGCCGACAGGGCCTCACCATGGAGACAGCGTCGCAAACAGCTCAATGGGTTTATTCGTAGTGTGTAATGTAACGCTCAATAGTGCACACAGCCCGGGTAGACCGCTGCCGTTCAATAACCACATGCATAGAACCAGTGACGTCAAAACACACCGATGACGTCACTGCTGCGGCTGGCACCACCTGGCCACAGTCCATCGGTCACGGTCAGTGACCAGCGCGATGGTCACCGGTCATCCGGTCATCGGTCACTGGTCAGTGCAGCGGTCAGTGTGCACGGTTGAGTGCGCTCGGTCAGGTCCCCAAACGGTACCCTACTGGTCAATAGGTTCGGCGTGGATGGACCCAAGGCCGTATATAGGGATGGACCTACCGACTGGAAGGCTCACATCAGACGGCCACGGATGGCTTACACGGTTAGTCAGTTATCCAAGGTGCGGCCGTCGGCAGCGGCCAGTGGACCGTGACACACGGAACGGGAGATGGCCGGTCACCGGCCGCGCGGTGCCGACTGACCACGAGGGAAGAGGAAGGTGGTGCATCCCAATGAGAAAGTGAGGATAACCTGTGTGAATTAAGGCACCTGAGTCTTTCGTCTTTCTTCCCATGTAAACCACCCCCTTTGAAGGCAAAACCATTACTCTGTCGTCACAAACAGCCGACACAAACTCTGTGTCTCTGAAACCATCATCACCGTCTGTTCCCACAGCCGGGCCCCTCCATTTCCACATTCCTCGGCACAAAACTCCAAACAACCACCGGCCCGGCACTCCAGTAATCTCTAGTGTCAACCCTTCTCCCCTCCCCGCAGTTTGTCGGCGATTTAAACGTCGAGGGGTGGCATTCTACGGCCGCTAGTTCCGACATTCGCCCCTCTGTCATCAGACGGCTTCATACCCTTCGCGTCCCCCACGTCACACTTCTGGAGAGATCGTCAAACACATCTGGCGATCCACTTTGGCCTTTGGTGAGAGGCATTAACTAATGTAAAGGACCCTCCGTGACCTCAGCCAGCCAGCCTAACCCCGTAGTTAACTCTCCGTAGACCGTAGCCCTTCAACATCTCCCCCAAAACCCGCAAACCACTCAAAAAAGTGTCTGTATCACCCGCGGCACACCTGCCTCTTGGGACCACCACCCCGGAGTTGTTTACTAAAACCCCAGCGAAGACCCGGGGGCAACGCCCGCCTCGGCCGCCCTATTACTGGGGTCCTGGGCCAGGGTCGCCCCCGCCGCCGTCCACCTGACAGGAAGCCGCCGGGGGCGGTGGCCGGCGTCGGGCGCAGTTCCCACGGAGGGTGGTGGGTTGGGGCCGCCGGCACTGCCCCCGGGTAATGCGGTGGCGGGGACCGAAAGGAATGAAGGCAGAGACACAGAGGCAGGTGGGTGGGTGGGACGAGAGGCGAGATGGAGCCGAGAAGGTATACATTTGGTGCGAGCAGGTGGAGAGAAAGGCTGGCGTAAAGTCAGCGGATGCGCAACCCGAGATCTCAGACACGACACGCTAATGCCAGCGACAAGAGCGCAGTACATTTTGGCACCTGATGGCCCAAAATACGAAGTAAAAAGTACTGTAACACCGGCGGGCTTCCCTCAAGAATGGAGTCCGTGGTCATCCAAATGGCGTTCCACAAGTGGACACAAATGTTTCCCCTGCACATTCGAATTCACCTTTTCGACCAAAGATCCTTGTCGAGCCGGAAATATTGCAGCCAGGCCTAAATCGTCCAATACTAGTCCACCACCGTGGACTCCGTCACCTCGCAGAATAGTACGGTAAACCACTAAACCATCCGGTGTGTGTGTCGCGGTGTGACACGGAGCTACCCCCCCCCCCCCGTCGAGCGCGGGTTACCGCTACTTCCGGCGTGCACCGGTGTGTGCACGGTGTGCACAGGGCGGGTCCGTGCACAGTGCACAGTGGGGGTCACTGACACGGACTGCTGGTGATGGCTCGGTCATGAAGGGATGAGCGCGGTACGGAGGGGGGGAGGAGGGACAATTGCTGGGGGAGGGGACGGGAGGGAGAGGGGAGCCGTGCAGTCGATCACCGACAGAAACATTCGTGACTATGCAAACGGCTGTTGATATTAGCACTATAAATCATTTTTATGTTATTTGGCTATGCTAATGACGTAAATGACAGAAAAGTATTGCCAGTAATGCAAGCGACATTAATCATTTTAATTCAATGTTTGCAACTAACTGAAATAGCACACGGCCAAATTTGAAAAGCCATGCGACATGGGATTCGTCAGGCAAATATCATATTTCAAACTCTACCAAGGCCACCCGGGCCCTACTAAGCCATTAAATTCCAGCCCACCCCAATTGAGTGTCTGACCTCTAACCCTTCCGCTACTACCGTTTGAATCTGTTCGTCATTACCAATTACCTACCAGGAGAGCTGGTACGGGTAATCATTACCGGCAGCTCTCACAGGAGTTACCGGTAACAACTGAGGCCCGTTGGAGCTCCCACAGTCGGCACAGCCATGGAGTCGGCCATAGACTTCCTGGGATGGGAACAGCTTAGCATTCCACTCTAGCTTCCAGCCTGGTGATTGGTATTGATGTTATTTGGCACTGCTAATGGCGCAATGGTGCTTATGGTGGCCACAATGGTGATCGATCGTATACGATCGCCCATCCAAGTCTGGTTACTCCATGATCTAGGCCTGGAACACCAGTCTAGGGTCTGGACTCTGGAGTATATGTAGACTTCACATCGTTCTCGAGAAACCGTCAGGGCTCAACAGCAAAATACTGCGTTTGCACCGAGACGATGAAATAGTTCTGATAAGGGCACTAAGGTCCCTGCTTATAATTCACACCAACAAAGTGACAGTTGAGCTTTGTTCACACCGGTGGAATCAGGGGACCATGGCCAGGCGAATGAACGTTATCACGTCTCGGAAAATGATAGCTGCTGGTTGGAACTAGTGGGAAAACTGTAAATACCTACTGCAACTGTCTAGTGGTTGAGGAACGCGCGATAGAGACATAACATATCGCGGCTTCATTCGGTGGGAAACTGGAAAGTATGGATGGAAAATTGAAATGTCCACCTTTTGTAATGGCGTGGGTTAGAAGAAAACTTCAACATGCACGACATTGAATGTGCACAAATGCGCTTTACACACACACACACACACCCTCCCTCGAAAGCCGAAAGCTAGGTGACCTGGGAAAAGGAGCTAAATAGATTTATTTTGGTGGTAGGTACGTTAGAAATGTTGATGCTTTATTTTTGTGACACGATTACCGGCTCAATATTTCAGCTGTTCCCATGTCCATATCGTCAGTTAGCTACCAAGCCGAACATCGATCAACCGGCCTGCATTTCCCCGCCTGTTGTGGCGGTTACCCTGGACACCCGCCGGGAACCCATGGTTACCACATGGCCACCACAGAGAACCGTATGGTGACCGGTTCGGCAGAGTCGCCGGCGGAGTCCACGGAACCACCCAGTGAGGGCTCCGTGGTTCCTGGTCCCGGGAAATGAAACCATGCGCTCCCTCTACTCATACACTCACACCCGTCCTGTGGTATAGTAAATCCTTCCTTAAACAGTTGTACACTTTCGATACTTTCCAATTTCTACCACCATCCGCATTCCGCCCCCTCCCACTCACATACCCACAGTCACACAACCCTTCCACACCAGTCCACGTCATACAGCACGCCCACCCACCGCATCCGTCCAAATTAGCAGCTGCAATCGATCAAATTAACGCCTTCCACCACCTGTACCCCTCCCCGCTTGCAAGCAAACGCTCATAAAACCAACACTTCCGCGTCCTAACGGGCGCCGTCAGCGCACCGACACCCCGGGGCCCGTGTGGATTCTGGTCGGAGTTTGAACTGGGAGCTCGGGGATGGGGAGGTGGGCGTTTGGGTGTTTTATGTTTACATTTCGTGACGCGGTGCGGACAGACACTGAGGAGCGAATGATGGAAACGGAAATATAGGAGGGAGGAGGCTTGAGCAAATGTGGTGAAAGAAGAAATCCAGAGAAAAAAAAGTTTCAGGTCATGGTGATTTTTCATTCAAAGTCCCTTATCCAATTGACAAAAAAGAAAAAATAAAGGCATATTTTTGAAGCGTAAAATGTAGATAATTTGCCAACATTTTAAAGAGCTTGAGTCATTTGGCCAGCCTTCAAAGTTCGTTCACATCTGCCATCAGGCATTGATTCCCGGCAAAACGTGTCATCCTTTCAGCGCAGCGAAATGACCTGATACCAATCTCATCCCTGCTTTGTTTTCGCAAATTCACCACATAATTCCGCATTCTCTGCCGAACAAAAAAACGACGGATATCTTCTGCGGTCACTCACCTCAGTGCAAAATGCTGACATGCACTGTGCACAACAATGCTTTTCACTGTGCACAATGCACCACCGATGTTCCGTGCACCGAAATTAGACCCGTCATGCCGTCAGATATCGAGATTGTGGTCTGCTCCACAGTTGTCATGCGGTCACTGTCACAAGTCGTTAGTGAATACATCAATCAAATGCTGACCGCTAGCTAGGTGATTGATGATGCTACCGATAGTGACAGGAGGGAGATGTACACAGAAAACCAACAACGCGATGTCACAACGAATCAAAGCTTCAATCTGCAATCTTTCATTTTGAAAGCAGCTTCTGGCACAAAGATGAAAATGAGTTGGAGGTTTGGGACGCCTGGGCCCTAGGCTGCTCTTCACTGGCGCCATTATAAATTACAGAACACCAACCCTGAAAAAAACGTTCCCTTAACAGACCACGCCGTTTGATTCTTGCGTTCTTCCAATTCAAACCAATTACCCAATTGAAAACCATCATTTCCCTAATCTTCCTTCTCATTGCATCAGTTAATTACCCAGCCCGCACAAAAAGTTAATCGGATAAACGGATTGACATCGAGCACCCAAACTCGAGCTTTAATGAAACCCACACCACCCGCATGTAGGTATTACGCATCTCACGCGTCCCGCCCTGTCGCCCACGCCCCGGGGCAAACCGCCGACGGGGGGTCAGGGCAAGTCACACGCCGCAGCGCCTCGGGCGGTGCCCCGGGGGTGCCTCGAGCGGTGCCTCGGGCGGTGCCTCAGGTGGAGCCAGTGGCGCGGCGGTGGGAGGCGGCCAGGGCACTGCGTGCCGGCAGAACACCGGGTCGGTGAAGGGTTGTTTACCACGGCAACTCGGGGACGATTGTTATCAGCTGAGCGGCGCACTGGAGGCCAATGTGACGCACCTGAGGCCAATGTGACGCACCTGAAGCGAATGTGGCGCCGGCAGCACCATGGGACTGGCACACACAGCCGGCTAAGCGACATATAATGGCGAAATGAGATGAGGGTTAACTTGGAATGGGTTAACAACCAGGTGAATATGTGGTGTTTAGGGAAGAGCCAAGACAAAGGACAAAAAAGAAGGCAACAGATGAAGACATAAAATGAGCACTAAATGACATAGCCCACGGGCCACGTATAAGGGAATCCGTGTCCCAATATGTTGTGCATAAAAGATATATTTTTGAAACTGCACACTTACAAGTTTTATACCAGAAAATAGGAGCTCATCAAACACACCTACACCTTATAAATAGCAGACCAGTCAGGAAACTGCTATTATAGCTACATACTTCACACTGGGGAAGCAGCATTGCTTGGGTTTTACTGCCACAAACAAGGGGTAAACATAGAAAACATAGAAAATAGGCGCAGACGTCAGCCGTCCCTACCCGAGGAAACAGAGCATAAAGTTGTGATATACGAGTACGAAATTGTGTGGCATCACAGGGTTTGTGGTTGTCTTCCACGAATAAAAAGCCCCCTAAGTGTCTTGTGGCATTAAGATCTCGAAAATTTCTGATAAGCAGCCATTTACACATGCTCAAAAGTCACATAAAGCCATGCCAGCTCCCGAGGAAAGAGCATGCAGAGGGGACGCCGCCCCATTTCAAGAAGTGCCTCCATTACCAGTCGGTCACTATCCTCTATCAATCTCCGAGCATTCCATGCGACGTGCGTCCCCCATTTGAATTCCACGCGCCGCCTCGGCTTTAATTACGCCGACACACATCTCAGACGATCTCGACGCAGCATCTGCGCCGAAATTGTCCGCATTCAAAGTCTGCGCCACCGTTCATATTCACACTGAAGTGTGTCAGAAGGTCGGACATAGCGGCGGCATATGTACAGCTTGGACGCAGAATGTGGCGGCACGCACTTCGAGCCGGGCGAAAACGTGTCGAAAACGACGCTCTAACGCTGCATGACAATGTGGATTATAGTGTGGAAGTACAATGTGGACGGTGGCGGTCCACAGAGCGGCATTGTGAGTTGAACTCTGAAACAATGAGTGACATGTCGCGGCGAGATCTGTCTGTTCCGGTTACAAAACGGGTTAAGCAATAGGTGAGAGGTGCTACAATTGTTTGCAAATACGACTATGAAGAGAAAATCAGACGGTGTACCCAGAGTTGACGCAACAATTAACACCATTTGTAACCGACACCTAACAACATTGTGAAACCTAACCCTCTATGAACGAATTAAAACAGGGTTAGTAAAGGAGACAAGAGAGCAATTAAGGCGCAGGGGAGAACCATTTCAGACGATGAGATGGCAAAACATGGTCACACTATCATGAGCCAGAACTAAGGACTGGGGAGAACATAAAAAGAAACTAGTCCAGAGGGACCGCTATGAAACAGTTAGCACTAAAAATGGCTGAGAGCCATGCAACAAGGGAACGGCAAACGTCCTATTGACATAGCGACTGGTGTACTTCACATACCTAATTAAAGAAATTTCGAGGAAAAAAGTAACAACCAGCAATAAGTATCGTACAAACAATCAAAAATGCAGTCGACCAGTGACAACTGATCTGCACTAACACATGCCCTTCCAGAAAGTGTGAGAAAAAATGAGACTTGGTTGTAAATTCATGCCGCAGAAGTCAAAAATGACTAAAAAGGATGCAGTTGGCAACCCTCTCGATACGTTTGTTTCGGTTTAAACCAGTTACGCAGCGAGTCAGCTCCTAACCGATCCCATGAAGGATCCCATCCCTCAGACCGATCCCATGAAGGATCTGCAGCGAACACTCACATTTGTTGATGAGGTTTTCGGTGGGGTCCGGGGGCGGCTGACCCATCTTGGCTACCATGATTGCGCTGTGTCGGTCACAGACGGCCGGTCATGACCTGACCTGACCTGACCTCACTGCCGACCGTCACCTCTCGGTCTGGTGACGGGTCACCAGAACACCCTCACTACTGGGCCGTGGCTGTCAAGATCGCCCCAGCAAAAAAAAAAAAAAAAACACCAGGATCTCTACCCGGTCACTCTCACAGACACTCAGCGGCAAATCAGTCCCTGTTCAACTCCTCGCAATGTGTTTTTGTTATCACTTGTTCACGAACTGCACGTTCACACCTCCTCAGAAGCAGTCAACGCCTTCCAAACGCAGCGTCCACAGAAAAACACCGGCACCTCAGCGGCACCAAATCCTCGACTTCGACCAGCCTCTATCCTTCCTCAGAGTATCACCCTCGCACACCAGCCTGGTCGGTGCCTGTGACACACGTCCACTGCAGGAGTCACCAATCACCAATCCCCGTCACCGAGGTACAACAGCAGACCGAGCATGCGCGCGCTGTCGACGGGACGGAGCGGCAGCCGGCACACCCTCACCGCTCGACGGCCACGCGGCGACTGGTGCCGAGGGGACCGGGGACGCACCGGAGCGGGGCGGGGCGGTGCCACAGCGGAGCCACCGGGCGGCGGGCACACCGGGGAGAATGTGGGAGAAACGCAGCGGGGAAACGTACACTGGGGAAACGGACTGGAGAAGTGAGCCGAGGAAACGCACTGGAAAAACGGAGTGGGGAAAAGGACTTGGGGAAACGGACAGGGGAACTGGGGAAATCGTTGTAATACTCGGCGCCAAGTTAATGAAGAAAAAACGTAGCCAAGCGGCTTTTAACACCAAATATCATGAGCATGAGGACTGATGTAAGCATTTTAAAATGGTCACGCTTATCATAAACGACTCTAAGACGACCTTAGAAACAATATTTCGGAGCGGCATACCACCGGGAGAAAGCCACATCACTCGGTGTTCCATCGCCTGATACAAGTGCTGAGCGACCGAATCCGTCACGAATCATTGAAAAACTGCGTGTACGAGCTCATGAAAACGAGATTCACATCTCCCGGACCATAACTTGAGCACTCAACCCGGCGCACGCATGCATTAGAAAGCACGCAAAGCCCATAAAATCCATATCGTACGGGCACCAATCTTGATCCTTGAACAACACCACAACAGCTATCACACGGCAACATAATATCCACCGTAAACCGGCCCATGCCATAAACCGGATCACCAGCGTGGCATTCCTTCAACAGAAGCAGCTCGGTGACCCCATAACCCCCGGCCGGATCTCCCGGAGCGGGAAGCACGTGTCGGTGCGGCCCACCCGCAGCTCGCGGCGCGTCTTCAGGAGACCACCCGCGGCACCGAGAGCACCCAGTGCTCCAGTTCGACCTCCGGTGCGCCAGTTTTGTCTCACCGAGCGGCTACCGGTCGTGACACGGAGCGCACGACTCTGGAAGTCATGCTATTTGGCCCGGAACGGTGTCACCCGGCGGCTCAGACCGGTAGCAGGGAGTTTTCATGACACCGAACTGATCCACGGGTCAGCGGGTTGGTGGGATTGGGAACAGGAGTCGACGAACTGACAGTGTGGGTGGTGGGAGCTGCTGATGACCGGTGATTTTCAACAGATCTGAGACGGCCATCCATCCCGTGCCAGTTCTACCGAGTCGCTGCAGATGGGCGGTTGCTTCAGAAAGGCTTGAGGTTTCTAAAGGAAAGAGGGTTTCATTTTCAAAAGTAAAAAAGAAGGCCTTCCTTGGCCAGGTCACTGATGAGTTATACCGCAGACGAATGACGAAAACTCGATAGCTACGGTCTACAAAACGACAAGCCCGTCAACACATGCATCGTACCAGCTAAATCTCATTAGAATATCAAGTTATCGCCCCTATGTGATTTCCTGACGTGAAGCGCCTTGTCATGCATTTTCATAAGCGTTTAGTGGCCCAGCGTGTCATGATGCAGTCAAGATGAGAATTTAAAATAAACGGAGCGTGAAATACACGCGAAGCTGAAGAAATGACAAGCATTAACGCATCAGAAGACTCCCAATCTGGGTGGGGTGGTTGCATCTGCGTCGGAAAATAAAAAAAAACTTACGAACTGTTTAACTCTTTTATAACAAAATTGAATACAAGAATATGCGAACAATCGACAAAAGATCGAACATGGAATATTCACAAGCAATATTTTTAATCACACAGATCGGTTTATCGAGCAAGTAACGATATGTTATGGTTCAACGCATTAAAATGCACATCCCAACCCCTTGTGCTGAGTTGCATCACGCACACACAGTTCGCACGAACGGTCAAGGTTGTCACTACAGCACATGTGTGGTGTGGGAGCAATCCCAGCCCAGCGTGAGACACAAATGATAGGTCTAATTTGCTATTCAAACTCCTTGCCTGCGACCACCAGTGAGGTGTCTATATGAACCCAAACCTGCGTTAAAGAGTTGTGAAACGTAATAATAAAATGCTTAATTTCACGCATGCCTACGTGCCTTGTGGTTAGAATAAATGAGTTATGAGGACAATTTAGACTCAGCCTTCGACAACCACCCTCAACTTATGGCAGGTCTTTCATATATTTTCCAAACCAGGCTATAACGTTTTGAGCAATTTTAAGACAAGACTTTGTGTCTCAGCACAAGCCCTTTCAAATGGTTCTTACTCCACCGGCATTGGGCAATGCTTGCCAGACGTACAGACATAATGTGACATATAAGTGCATGTATGGCCTAAACTTTTGAATTCATTTTAAAAGAGATAAAACGCAAAAATTACCCTAATTTTTGCGTTTTATCTCTTTTAAAATTAATTCAAAAGTTTAGGCCATACATGCACTTATATGTCACATCTGTCATTTGATAATCCTCAGTACAGACATAAAACTCAACATTGGATCAAACAACCCGATATAAATATTTCGAGAAAAGAAAAAAGCAGGACGGTGAATTCCTTGATACCCGACACCCAAATCCGTATTCAACTTCAAAGAAAGCGCTCCTTCCCTGCCCTTTCCTGACCTCGGTTGACCAGCGCGTCTCGCACGCGACAGCTGTCGTCGGTTCGAGGTCGCATTCCCGATCGGCTGCGCTTCTCTCGCTCAAAGGAAATCTCTCTCTCTCTCTCTCCTCTCCCCTATCCTGAGCCCTCAGCGTGATTCGCCATTGACCGCCGGTTTGGAGAAACTCGAGCGGCGCGGCACGGCACGCGCTCTCCCAGGGGGCCGCCGCTCGGGATTGGTTCGCCGCTCGGACCAGGACCAGGGTCGGGACCAAGACCGGGGCCTTCCGTGGGCTACCGCCGCCTCCTGCCGACCGGCAGGGTTCAAGGACGGACACCCGCCGCCCACAGAGGCAGGCACGGGAGAACGCGGTGTGGACGAGAGGGCAGAGGTGGGTATGACGAGGGTATGAAGGAGAGTATGGGAGGCATGGAGAGGGTATGGTAGTGGGTACGGCTGGAGATAGGAACGATAAATATATCACCGGGGATTGCCGCAGGCAGATGGCAACCATCCAGGACAAGAAAAAAAAAACTTAAAATTTCAAAATACATGACCACACAATTACCTAACTTCATACAATCTAGTCATTCAATATGTAATTGCCAGAGCTTGGAGCCTGGATTCGCCCGACGAACCGAATTAAAGATTGCGAGTTGTTATTGATAGTGATGATGAGTATTGAGTTCAGCTAGCTAAGATTGTAAAAGGCGATGTTGTATCCAGACATGTGCATGGATCCGAGTGATGGATCTATGATCTCAGTGGATCTCGAAGCAAAGTACAGGTTGGGATCTATGATCTATGGTATGATCCGGCGTGAAAAATACATCTTGGATCTATGATCTCATATGATCTGACGATAAATTAAGAACATGGATCTATGATCTGAGTGGATCCCACCATGCACCACATTTGAAACCATATTTTAAAGGGTTTCTATGCCAATAAGTGACACAAAACTATGGATTATGACGTGCGATCACATAAAACCACTAAAACAGAACGTTTGTGAGTAGAAACAGGTGCTTTTTTGGGCTATATGTGTTGACAAAAAATAAGTGAGGATCTGTGATCTCACTGGAACTCAAGCAAAAAATGAGACTCGAATCTGTGATCCCTACGGATCTCTCGATAAATTACAGAGCTGGATCTATGATCCCGTCGGATCCGAGATCAGGATCCGTGGGATCAGATCCCAGATCCATTTTCTCGGATCCATGCACATGTCTGTTTGTATCCCCAAAATACCCGTAACTAGGCCTCCCTCACACCTCGGGCTTTCGCTGGGCGGCACAGGAGCTCCAATTCCTCTCAGAGGAGGCGTCAAGAGCAGCACTCCGATGTCAGTCACAGACAGCTTCCACAACGACAGTCAGACCAATCTGCATATTTTATAGCAGCGGGAAACGTTTGAAGCGTCTGAGTTGGGCAATGGTACTAAAATACCACCAGCGGAGAATCTGCTTCCGGTGAACGAAATACGACCGACAGCCGCGACTGGTTTTCATGGGCATTTTTTTGTAGAGTGGAGGAAGTTGCTAGAAACTTGACTTTACAACATTTCGACTACTCAGTGAAACAGGAATTCCGAGGTATGCCTTCATAGACGGGAATCTAGCCTTAGGAATGGTGTTTGAAAGGGGCACGATATACACTAGGCAAATAAATTCACGTTTCAACATTTTTTCTCGCGGCGGATAAGTTATGACCCACAGTTGAATCATCTGCCGTACGAGAACAGCTAAGCCAACCACTGTAGACAATGTGTCGGTCCACCACCACCACAACCAGTGACGTCATACGTGACGTATCACGCCCTGTCCTGAAGTCACTAAGGTAACGTTACGCGGCCATTGAGCCGTGTCACACGACGCTGGCCATCTGGAGCACCGTATCAGCACCGCTTCGAGTACCACCTTCCCAACAAAGAACGGCATGACTGGTCCGTCAGCCGGAGGAAGAAGCACCGTGACCAAATCTTATAAAGTGCCGTACTAATTCACGGAGTTAGGTAACATTTACAGTGATACCAGTGTTGGCAAATGCGTACAGCCCACCGCTAAAGTAATGTAGGGTTTTACCAATATCAACGGTTGGCTTTGACTGGCGATTGTTTAATGCGGAGTGATCGAAAAGAAGATGTCAATAGCTAAAGTTGCAGCTGCAATGGTGACGATCCATATAAGCTACATTCAAAGTTTCATTGTAGTCTGGCTAATCGTGCCTGAGCTTCAGAAGCAGAACATACCCATGACTGAAACCACACATTACTTCTGCTGTGGACTGTACCTATCCGAGCTAACAAAATGATTCCTGGGCCCTCAATAAACGATTGACTGAAATGCGTGAAAAGCATTTTGCATTTGATAACAATTTTCAACAGCTGAACTTCAGCCAGTGCTGCCAAATTATTTACATGACATTTATAAGATTGAACCCAGTCCAGGATCAGGGCAGGGGCCCGTGAGCTTACCTCCCCTACCCCCCCCCCCCACCCCCACCACCTCCGCGCCCCCGACAAAGGGCAATGTCACCCGCCCATCAGCCGGTGTACGAAGCACCATGACCGGATCGATGTTCTAACACAGCGTGAGCCGCTGTCGACAGTGAACGGTGCTCCGTTAGCAGTAATCCGATCAGCGAGGCACGTCCGTCAGCTGTGCGCCACAATAGCCGGCCGCGGTGACAGAGACGAGGCCGCTAAATACACGCGCGTGTGCGTGGTGCGTGCGAGGAGGGGGAGGGTGAATAGCTGTTAGAATTTAGGCCGGTGGTTGTTTTCAGTGACGTCATCGGCTAGATTTGAAAAGATAGATCGGCGAAGATGACAAAAGTCTGTTCATCAATCTGTTCATGTTTGTTCAGACAGCATCAAAGCCAGTTTGTCCAGTGGCATTGGCGACAGAAAAGCTGGCGTTTGACGCATCTAATTTATCGGAGGCTTGCAGCAGATGGACAATACTCATCTTTCCACTTATTCGTGCCAAAAAAAACATGTTTCAAGCAGGTCACTCCATCGCGAAAATAAAACTCCAGTCACATAAAACCAGTAGATTGAGTTAACGAAAAATGGCACACAGCGTAATCAAAACCATTCACGACACAAAACCCCAACTCCCGTTCGATTTATCACATTTCCATTAGTTATTTGCATCTCGTCTCTATCCCGCGATCAGCCATTGTGCCAAATGTGCTCAGATCTCGTTTTAGGGTCGATTGTTGTCGTTTTATCGCTCCCCCCTCCCCCGGGTTTGTTAGCCCCCCAGTGGGGCACACCGTTATGTCAGTACAGTTTACATCTGCTCCCATAGACCGGAACAATTTACATCTGCCCCGATACGTCATCACAATTTACATTTCGCCATCGCCAGCGGTGTACTAAAAGGGAGTGGCAGAGGCCGATCTGACACATGATCAATTTCGGAGTGCAACAGACGTCCCTCTCCCCCTCACACATGCAGGCAGAAATGAACTCTACTTTTGATCGAAAATATATCAATGGCCCTATAAATGATGCAGAGTAGTTAGTATAGACGACCAATCAAGATCAATCATCTTTAAACTATAGCTGCGGCTCATAGATCAAAATTGTAAAATACTAAAATGACAAAATGTTCCAAAGTTCCCACGACAAGCAGCACCAGCCCCCCCCCCCCCCCAGTGAGGACCCCCACTGGGGTACCCGAGGGAAACTAACTGGTCCCGTTTTATCGCGCTACCATCGGGCCGATACTGGGCCGATAAATACAAACAAGCGCGTGTCGACGCACCGCTACCGATCACCCATCCCCCCCCCCCCCTAGCTGGGAGTCCCCCTAGGAATAATTGAGCGGGGCGCTGCGCCCTGCCGGTAGGGCACCTGGGCCTCGTTTCATAAAGCTCTGCCGTAACTTACACCTTTCCGTTATTCACACCCTTTCAAACTACGGAGCGCAAATAAAGCCGTTTCACAAAGCCACAACTGGAATTGTTTACGACTCCGTAGCTAAGCATATTTGCGTAGTTAACCCTCGCACGACCAGGCCATTTCTCATAACACGAACGACCAGGGGGGGGGTTGTTACGACCCCCCCCTTGGCGTTTCGAAACGGAAGGTCGTAGAGCTTAGCGGAAAAAACCAACGGATTGCTCTCAACGAGATCTCGCGATTGGTGGTATATTTTTTGGTCCTAGGTCAACATTTGACCTACTTTTGACCGGTCAAAGGTCAAATTTTCGGAAAAAATAGACTTTTTTCAACTTTCGGCGGCGATTGCGGCAAAACGGTGGGAGATATCGACTTGAAATCTTCACTATCGTGTTCCTTGATCAATTCTCTATCGTTTGGTATGTATTTCGTTTCCCTAGCTCTAAAAATGGCGCGTTGGGAGCGCCGGAAGTCGGCAAGGTCACAGTCGGCGGCAGAAATTCGAAAAATCAAAATTTAAATTTTTGAAATCTGATTGTATTTTTGGATTTGGGAGGTCCATTTGCTCCCTATAGAAGCTAATATTGCTGCATATTCCCATTGAGGTGACAAGAATTAGCAAAATAGTGGTTCGGGCGCTTTTCAAAAATAGTACCGGACGCTGTTCCTCTTGTGACGTCATAGCTCCGTGACCTGACCTGACCCGGTCAAATTTCTTATACCATATGATAGCCAATACTTGCCCCAACATGCATGGGAAGTTTCATCACGATCCATCAACCGATGTCCGTACCACCGGCAGGAAACCTCGGGCGTTGGCACTCAGTTTGTGAAAATCCGGCCGGAGGCTGTACCTCTTATGACGTCATAACTCCGTGACCTGACATGACCCGATCAATTTTTTTTTCGGCAAAAGATGCGCAAAGGTTGCCCCAGAGGGTATTGAAAATTTCAGCCCGCTACGACAAGCCGTTTAGCGTGCACTTCGAAAAAACCTCAGGGGGGGGGTTGATACAACCCCCCCCCTAGGCGTTCTAGGGTTAACGTAATTTATCAAGCGTCCTACAAATTACAATTTCATGTCAACACTTATTTTTTACGAGAAAGTATAAAACAGTTGTGTTGAATTTAAATCTTAAAAATTATTGATGAAAAAACAAAATTGATATTGATGACCATCCTTTATTAACCCGCGACCTGGTGGGGGGGGGGCTATTTTTTGCCCCCCCCAGACTTTTCGATATATCTCCAGAACCGCTGCGTCGATCGTCACCAAACTTTCAGTACCCTCCCGGACATCAATTTTACACATGGTGACCAAAAATTTTTCCAAAGACTATGATAGGTTGGCTGGAAATGACGTCAGAGTGACGTCATGTTCTGCCGTTTTCGACCCAAAAAAAGGTTTCGCGGGAAGAGCTGTCAGGCCTATAGCTTTGCAAATACAGAAAAATGATAAAGACATAAAAGCTGTAAAATTAACAGGGCTACAAAACTGCTATCTCGGATTTTTGAAATTTTTGGATTTTGACCCCCAAAAATCCAAAAATAAATTTTTTGGATAAAATGATCGAAAAATCCAAAAAGTTTTTTGAATTTCGCAAAAACCGGAATATATGTGATAGTCCTCACCGCCTTCCATCCACATACCAAATTTTAGATTGATACCTCTTTTTTTGGCGAAGTTATAGCGAAAAAACTGTTCAAAATTGATGACGTCAAATTTGCAAACTCAATTTTTAGCAATTCTAGACCCCGTAGCGCAAAACAATGACCACCATTAGACTCCCCGTGACGAGCTGCATCGAATCAATACCCATTTTATGCAAAACTATCAACTTTAAAATTTGACCTTTTTTGGCCTGACCTTGACCTGACCTTGCCCTGAACTTCACCAGAAAGTGACCTAAGCCGTACCTGATAGTCTTATAACCAACACCATTGAGTTGGAAATGAAAAATTGGCCATAAAACATGCTTGACACAAACTTAGTAAAGTTGGGCTCATGTGACCTGACCTGTGACCCTTGGTGACCTGACCTGTGACGTGACCTGGTATTGTCAGTGACCTCTAATAGCAACATATCTACTAGGCAACTGACGCCCTATCGCTGATTCTCGACAAAATGCGTTTTCCTCGGTGTTATAGCGCATTCCCTAGAAGACCCGTGAACGGTGAAACATTTCATCTTTGACCTGACCTGTGACGTCATCGGTGACCCTGAGGTCAATGAAATTTGGTTTCTTTAAACAAATTTGACAGGCCTTTCGAACGCCGTTTGAATTTTGCGGATCCGTCCAGTAGTTTCGGAGATACGAGGGGGGGGGGGCAAAAAATAGCCCCCCACCCACCAGGTCGCGTTATAAACAGACCCCACCAGGGCGCGGGTTAAAACAATATATTGAAAACAGCAGAAAGCCAGCTAAGCAGAAGTGCCTAACTACGAAAGTGGCGCGGCGCGGCGAATAAACAAAATTCCGATAGTGGCCACAAAAAGCGACTGGTACAGAAGATTTGCAGTTTCTTTTTCTCATTTTGGCTGTTCTTTCTTCCTCACCGGGCTCAACATGATAAAATATATTAAAAATTAGCTTCGAATCTTCACATTAATTCAAATTCACGCAACATTTTTGTGCGTAGTTTACACCACTGATATCAAGAACTTGATAAATTATTTGGCGTTAATTACGTCGTTTTATGAAACCCAAACGGCATCAATTGGTCCGGAATCGAGCATTTGCCGTACATGAAGCTCCGTAATTTCGATGGCGTGAATTACTCCGGTCTCCGGCTTTATGAAACCGAATTGGCATCAAATACGCCAAATCTGGCATAATTGACGGAACGCCGTAAGTAATTCCTTTTATGAAACGAGGCCCTGGTCGAGTCTAGCCCCCCACCCCTGGGGCGGGCAACACCCCACCCCTCCCCTCCCCGGGGGGAGGGGAGAGGACGGATGGTGCACTGTGGCTACACAGAGAGTTGTGACGCGGGCTGGGTAGTTAGGAAAGCTTGTTTGCCTTTAAGTGACCATGCTACACTACACTACACAGTAGCTGCTCCAGTCGGGGTAAGAAAATCGCGGGGGCTTACGCCAAAACTACTTACCTACATATCTTGATTTTTAATGTACCAACATAAGCACACATTAGAAAATCAGGTCTCAAATGGGGCCCTGTCTCCCTTCCTTGGGACGGCCAACAATGCAGTGCTGTAAAGCACCATTGCACCTACTCGTGCACTACAGAGAAGCATGTGTTTCATGATGCTTTAAATACCCAGAATGAACGGTCAGCCGGCCACCACATGAAATGGTAAAAATATACGACAGTGAGGCAGAACAGTGAAAAAAACAAAGACGTTGAGCAGACTGGTGATTTAACCCGCGAGTTGCTGGGGGGGGGGGCGTTAAACGCCCCCACTTTTTTCGCCGGGCCATAGCATAAAAACGGCGCGCCGCAGGCGCCCAATTTTGAGTACCTGTAGGGAATTGATTGAAGATTATTGTGACAAAGTTTCAAAAAAATCGGTCGGAAAATTTTTGAGATATCGAGGTTTTAGTGACGTCATGATTTCTGAGTTTTCGACCAAAAACGGCATATGTTCAAAAAATCATATAAAATCACAGAATAGACATACAGACATGCCGTAAACGCCATTAGACTGCCAATGCCATGAACAATCAAATGGCTATCTTCGATTATTGATTATCGTTCCGCATTTTCCAAAATCTTGAACTGAATCTTGGCAATTTCTCGTGACTACTTCACGACCATGATACATGAATTTCTTAAATTGAACTTTTTGGGCCAAACACGTACACATATGATAAAATGAATGTCACCATCGTGTTCTACGCCCCAAATTACCCATAAAACATGTGTCACAGGCTGCCAGGGACGTATCCAAGGGGGGGGCGACGGGGGCGGTCGCCCCCCCCTGGGCCCTGCCGGGCCCCAAAAGCGGGCCCGGCAGGGCCCGCTAGGCAGCAAGAAAGCGGGCCCGAAGGGCCCGCTTTGGGGCCTAGTCAGGAACAATTTGGGGTCGGCTGGGCCAAAAAGCGGAAGGGCATGTTCAGAAGGATTTGTTCGAATTTGTTGGTTCGCGGATGGGCCCCTGGGGCCCTGCCGGGCCACAAACAGGTCCGTAACTGGGCCCTTCGGCCCACTTTTGGGCAGAGCGAGGGCAATTTGGAGCCCGGCAGGGCCCCAAAAGCGGAAAGACCCGTTCAGAAGGATATGCTCGAGCCTTCGAGCTTGAGGAAGGGCCCCTATGGCCCTGCCGGACTCCAAACGGGTCCCTTATCGGGCCCAAAGGTATCGCTTTTGAGCTAATTGGCCCCGGAGAAGTTATGGTTAGCGGATCCGAAAAAATCCTCTTCCGTGCCCAGTCACAGGGCCTGTCTGTGCCCTAGATGTGGAAGAGCCCGCTGAGAAGATCTTGCCCAGGCTTTCGGGTCCAAAAAGGGCCCATAGGGTCTTGCCGGTGCTCATATGGGTCCCTAGCCGGGCCCCACAAGCGGACCGGGCCAAGCCAATGACAACCGGGGGCCCGGGAGGTCTACAAAAGCGGAAGGGCCCGCTCAGAAAGCCTTGAAGCAGGCTTTTGAGCTTAAGTATTGGTCCCTCGGCCTCGACAACGTATCAAGAAAGCGAGCCCAGATATACACTTCCGTGCCCAGTCTCAGAAACAGCTTGTCCTGGCCGGGCCCCAGAAACGGAAGGGCCCGCTGAGAAGGCCCTGCCCAGGCCATGGGGCCCGAGGAACAGGCAACAGCCGATGATGGGACCCTTTCGACTGACCTCATGGGGCTGCTCCTGTTTACAGTTCTCCGAACAAAATGAGCTCCATAGTTGCGCCACGGATGGCGTTTGGGACAGGCGGTGGGGGAGGCGTTTGAACACCCTCTCTCTCTAACTCGGCTCCTGGGCCACGTAGCGACACGTAAGCGTACGTGGCATTCGGAAGAGCGTAAAAAATCATGCCGAAAGTAACTCGGTCATTTTCTAGGTCAGGTCAAAGGTCAGGTCACCATAAGTCAGCAAAGGTCACATTTTGCCTATTTCAACATTGTTTGACAACTCCGGCGCATAACCCGGGAACAAACAGAGCTGCAGCGCCACAAAAAAAAACGCATTCAATAGTTCTTTTAACGTTCTTTCCGTAAACTGTTCTCAGAATTGACCTGCGATTAACCCGCGCACCGACGGGGGTCCGCGCCAACTTAGAACCGACGGGGGGGGGGGCGAATGACCGCCCGCCCCCTGAGATCTCAAGAACGAAGCAAGATAGCGACAAGCGGTAAACGGCATGGGGTACGCACGGACAAGGTCTACAATTTTTAATTAGGTCATTTCCAGATCAGGTCAAAGATGACGTCACAGGGGTAAAAAAGTCAAAATGGCGGCGCTAGATATGAAGAGTTTTTCTCGAATAACTTTCGAATTAGCCAAGCTAGGAACAAACTAAGGGCACCATCGTGATCCTCTCGTCAATCCGCATC
Organism: Amphibalanus amphitrite; assembly: GCF_019059575.1. Taxonomy (NCBI): domain Eukaryota; kingdom Metazoa; phylum Arthropoda; class Thecostraca; order Balanomorpha; family Balanidae; genus Amphibalanus; species Amphibalanus amphitrite. The sequence continues at coordinate 50,941 of NW_024883045.1, read as the reverse complement.
GAATCATACTCCGTTATCTACTGTAGCTCTGACACGACGTGACAAAGTTGCAAAAAAGTGATTTGAGGTTGGGTCATTCGAAGTAACCTGGTGATCTGACCTTAAAAGTTAGGAGGTTCAAACTTGCACACCATGTGTAAAATTAATGAGAAAATAGTCATGCCAAATTTCGCGGCGCTACGCGCCGCGGTTTTCCCACTATTCACGATAACCTCAAGGGGGGGGGCGGATAACAGCCCCCCCGTCGGTGCTCGGGTTAACGGTTTAGCCTCTTGAGAGAAAAAACTTTTAAAATAGCCGTTTTTATGAAACACTTTTTTCTTTGACAATTTTCGACTCAGGAAAAGGCACGACATTTCTTTTGTCAGCATCGTGTTACTCTCGTCGAGACGCGCCGAATGAACTACATATAATTTGACCTTATCAGGTCATTTAGAAAATTTGAACTAAATTCAAGGTGACCTGACCTGAAAGGTCATGTTGCACATCCGTCAAACCGTATCGTCGATAAGGCCTGAACACATCTAAGGTGTTTTCAACGCTCTAGCGTGTCTCTAACAAATGCTATTGTCAAAAGCTGTGGAGACGTTTCGTGACCTGAGATGACCCCATAGACATAAGGAGGGGTCACGGGTACAAATTTCCGATTTAGGTTGTCATTTTTTATGTAACCAGTTGATTGAGGGTGCCTAGGATGACGTTTACCTAAAAGAGGCACCTTTCGATTTTCTCCCATTTATAAAACCTAATGGAGAGGGCGCAAAAATTGACTTGACCTTATGTCACCACCGGTATGCAAATTTCGAGATAATCATTTTATACATACTGTTACTCTTATCAATCGCTAAAAGTTTCAAGCCGATCGTTCAGTCGGTGTTGCTATGGAGAGCATTCTAACCTTTTCTGAGGTGAGGTCACTTGACGTGGTCTGGTGACCTGACCTTGAGCGACCTGGGTGTAAAATTTTCATATCTGTAGATAAGATTCATCCCTCTTTTTTATATCCACGCAAAACCGCAAGGAGGAGGTGTTCAAACAGCCCCCCCCCCCCCCCCCCGGCCGGGCGCGGGTTAACGAACTTCAACGGAAGTGAACTGCAAAAACGAACTTCAACGGAAGCTAACTGCAAACGTGTTATCAAGGTCGAGAAACGCAAGACAATGCATTTTCATTTACAATGCCAAATTCTATCGTAAATTTGCTGTTTTTTCGACATTCTCGAATTTTTACACGCCAGGATAGGCAGTCGCTGTGGGGCCCCTTTTGGCTGACCTCCGGGCCCTTCTCGGCTGTCGCCCCCCCCTGGCCCAATCTTATAAAGGTTGTGCTACCAAATGGCGTACTATCATTCCACCCCACTCTATTTACGGCACCCTATTCACGCAATCTTATAAAGAGAATAGTATGGTTATTCTATTCACGCCATTTTGCCCACAGTACAAATCAACGCCAGCAGGAAACACGCAACGTGATTGGTCAATGTCTTGTCCCCGTCGCTATTGGAAATTATGCGTACTGTTTGCGAACAGCAAAAGTTATGTGTTTTAATTTTTATTGGGCATTTATTTCTTTTAGAGACACACATATGTGTAATGAATAAGTTATTTATGGAAAACGTGATAGCAAACTATGGAAAACACAAACATGCTTGAAGAATTCTCCTGAAAAGTGGATTGCCGACCAAATACATTTCAGCGAGGGCATTCTCGCGCTCAGAAATTCGAGTGAATAAAGTGTTTCTTCTACTTTCATTTGCATTTATTTGCTGTTGAGGCATTGCAATAAATTTGTTAAAGAATTATTTAAATAGTCATTTAATTATAGCTCGGCTACTGTTTCAGTAATTTAAGTAAAGCCATTGACAATGAAGCTCCTACAATTTGAGCATCAGGATACGTACATTAACTGGATCAATTCAAGATATAGCTTATTTTCCTTCTTGTCATAAGCTCTTGACATTTTCCTTCTTGAAGATAAACTACTAAAATTCGAAGACTACGTACTTGAACTGAATTAGGTCAAGTTACAGCTTATTTTCTTTCTTATTCAAGCATAGGTACCTGTTACCTAACCTAAAGCAAAAAAGCAATTCCTCAAAAGATTGAAGAACCCAGTCTACATATCAAAGCATTTCAAGAAAAATACTCGGCTCAGAAGTCAGATCGAGATGCAGGAAGAGAAACAACACATTGATCCTTAACTGTGCCAGACAGAAAGTGAGGATCGATACGAATAGTGAGTAGGAATTAACAATTTTTTGACAAACTAAGGTATATCATCATTAATTTAAATATCTAATCAGAAGCCATGAAGCGCCCGTTATTTGTGTCATACGTGAGACGTGAGAATTATAGGCTAAAGACAATTATAATGCAGTGGCTGCCGAAAATCTATCATGGTTACTGGTGCTAAAATCCTCTTAAAAATCCCCTTTTAATTTGAAAAATAAATCCATATAACGATGAACACTCGTTTTTATGTGTTTTAGTGTGCATTTAGTTCCTGAAAATACATATTTTGAAATTGATCGTTGTCTGTATAATAAGCATCATTATAATAAACCATGAATTAATATGTGGAGGATGTTTTAATCTTTAAAATATCGTAACGTAAAATATTGTATTTTTATATCATAAAAACATTGAATTTATCTTAAATGAATTAAACTGTCTGAGAAGCTCGTCAAAGTACGCCACAAATTCTGGCGTGGAATAGGTGCCGACGATGCCGCAATCAGCTGATTATTGTTTGTGTTTTGAGATGTGCACAGCTGCTCACGGCTGAAATCATTCTACGGCACATCCAAAACTGGCGGTTACCAAAACCGTAAAGAGCGTGCCGTGTTTTCGATTTCACAGAGCTTTATAAGATTGCGTACTATATATCCAGCCTTAGAGTGCTGCCATATCCATTTCACGGCGTTTATAAGATTGGGCCCCTGAGCGAAATCCTGGATACGTGCCTGCAGGCTGCGAATGTCAGTTTTGATTTTCGGGGATATGTGCCTTCCCGGTTGACCTGACCTTGACCCTGACCTATGCTTGACTGACCCCTACATGGAGCTGACACTCTTGTAGGCCTTATATGATGGATTGTGCACCGTTTTGACAGAGTTTATGACGAGAGGCGCCCATTGCGAAGTCCTGAAGTCAATGCCACTGAAATCCCGATTTCAGGTATTTGACCTGACCTTGACCCGACCTGTGACCTCAAAATTCAACTTTAAAGTACTCATCTGAAGCGTCTCGTCGCGTTCTTTCGTTTGCCGCCTCGTGCGTTTCGCTGCGCCTATTGGTTCTCGAGTTATCGGCTGGGGGCGTTTAACGCCCCCCCCCAGCAAACGGTGGGGGGCGAAATACCCCAGCAACTGCCGGGTTAAACGCTGTTATTTCAGGACGTCCCCAGCGAAGCACAGTTCAGGACGCCCCAAACTCGGTATAAAATCACAGTCCCACCGGCCATCACGGCGGACCCTGCCCCCGTCCGCCGTTTGGCGGCTGACAACTGACAATGGCTGCCACCGCTGACAGACGGACGCTGCCCGGACGGAATATCCCCCCCCCCGCTCCCCTATTTCCCACGCCCTCCCCTCACACACCTCCCCCTAGGCACACCCTCGCCCCCTGGACACCTCCTACCCCGGCCGCCTCATTTCGTCCTGTGACCGACACGTCCCCTGTCGCCGGTAGCTAATTGTACCACCCCTCCCACTGGGCGACGGTGATCAGGGGACTGAACGTTTGTACAATACGAGCATTCGTATACCATTCGTCCATTCGCCGCCCCATTCACTATGTGGTGTGCCTACCCGTCAGTCAGCGCCCCGCAGTTGAAACGACGCACGGCGCTGACCGCTCAAATGACGAGCGATCAATGGAATGTCGGGCAGGAGCTGCACAGATAATGGGATCAGAGCTGTGTTCAGCGGGCTGCTGTATTCGCACAGCCGATAATAATCGATAATTGACGATAAAACGGCACACGATGCGACTGACTACCGTCAGGACGGGGATTAGCTAGGTAGGGGGGCCAAGAGAATGGCTCGTCAGTCTAGCAGCAGACTGATTTTCGCGAATATGCCCCTGTCACCACCGAATGTCGGTCAACCAGCAGCAGATAGATTGAGAAATTCGACGGCCTCGATACTGCACTGGCAGCGGATTCGCCGAATGTCTACCAGCATCAGATTCAGAAATTCGCTAGAAACTCTAGAAAAGAGTGAATGAGCTCCCCGCCCAGTACCGGCCAGGGTCAGGAGTCACGTGGGGTCATGTAGCCACCTGACGGGGTCAGATGTTGCCCCGGGGCGGAACCCCGGTAAAATGACCGCCGGCACCAACCACCCGATTCGGTTTCGGGACACCCTGTAGACAGCTGGCAGGGGTTCGCGGTGTCGCTGCTAACGCAACTGAGCACACAGCTGTGCGCCAGTTTGTGTTCCGCGCCGTATATGATACAAATTCTGTGAGGCTCCCAATGGACGACGGTGAAAACAGGACGCCTGGGGCGATTTGATCAAGGCTCTTGAAATTCACTCACACAAACCACGTGACAAACACCGTGTAGAAGGCGTTGAGAGGGGGAGAACTTCTAATAGTCACGTGACCACTTATGCCCTCCGCCGCCCCTGTTTTCTCACCGGCGTCCCTCCAAATCATATCGATTCAATTGTCTTTGTTAACTGTTAACAGACAGTAGGTAATAATATGTTTTTGGACTCCAAAAATACATGATTTCATTATACACCGCGTGAGTGTAACCAATTGCGGGAGACGGAAATCATAAGGAAGAAAAAGCCGCTGGTAAGATGGTCTTCATAAACGTAGCAACAATTTTGGGTGACACTGAAAGACAAAAATTACTTTAAAAAGTGCTGTAACCGCCTTGGATGATGCCTACACGTGATTTCCCAAATTGTTCAAGACTGTTACAGATAGGTTTGTTAAAAGTTTCAGGGTGTCCTATCAGGAAATAATGTTGACGCCCGTGCATTTTGTGTCTCTTTATCTTATTACTTAATATACCTATATGATCGCATGGCAAAATTCCAGACACTCCATCAACCTGTGATCCCTATCACTCACAACATCTGTTGCGTGGTGTATGTAGTGCATGCTAGGCAGAAGAGAAAGACCAACATTTTTTGGAAGATGGCCATCATTTGATATTCAACTAAAAACATATCATTAAAACCTAATATATTCATTAAATCCATGATAGAAACCATCCACTATTAGGTACTTGCTCAGAGCAATGCAAGGCCACAATTTTCATAAATCAATGTAAAAATTGAATACTTACGTTGACTAGGTTAAAATTACTTTCCCTGGGCTGAACTTCTCCACTGCTTGTTAGGAAGGGAGCTACCTACATTCCGATCAGTCAAATGCCTGTTGCAAAAGGTCAGGGCAAAAGCTGACATATGGCCTGCTTATTATCAAAGAGCTGACAGGAAACCAAGACATCTGAAATCAACAAGCCAAGCAGCATCCTTTCAAAACAACATTGAAAAGTTTTCTGAGAAGCTTATGACCTTGGCATCCCATCTTTACCAAAGTGAGCATCATAAGGACAGAACAAGTCAAAGATAAAAGCATTAACCGTAACAGATAAGGCAAAATCTCTAAAAGGGACATGGTCACACCAGCAGCATTCTTTACTGGAAGATTACCTACTGAATAAGTTTGATCATATATGGGTTATGGAAAACTGTAATTTAATCATGTTTCTCATGACCTGCTTCAACTTTATCTGATGTCAATGTGTCAGTGCAGGGTAGATGGAAAAGTAGGTAGCCACTAGCCCCGCAACCTGTAGAATTGCTGAGAAATTGCGCCACATTGTCGACTGTCAATTTGCCGCATCACGTAAGATTCAATGATAGATCACTTCAAAAACATAGCATTAAATAATAGATTAGCAGCATATTGATATCCAGTTCGGTGGGTGAAAATGGACATTGACATGAATGGACTGACCTGATGGCGAAAAGTCTGGACCAGCCATGCTCCAAGCGCCTCTTCCGGGGAACTCTTTGTGCATGAAGAAACGTTGTTGGCAACCCCAACAAAACTTCAACAGCTAATAACGCTGAGCTGATCAGTGAGATATGTCTAATTATTTTGATATATTCACTATCGAAAAACACCTGTCGTTGTTTACAACTGCGCCGTAAACGCCGCAAACGTCTAACATAGTCGAAATAATCAGCTGACTGCGCTTCCTGAGCGGCAAGTGCCGACATCTAGTGTCAAGATATAAAAGCTAAAGTCTGGCAGCTCGACGATCTTCAGTTGCTGGACTGCAATGCAAGAATATGAATAAACCACCAAAGTAAGGGTGTCTGTCTAGTGTCTAGTGTCTACTCTCTGGCACAGCCAGTGGCGGATCCAAGGGGGGGGGGTCATATGGGTACTGGCCCCCTTGGGGCCCATGGGGCACCACAGGCCTGTCAGGGGCACCACCGGTCTATCAGGGGTATCACAGTCCTGACAGGGGCACCACAGGCCCGCCAGGGGCACCACAGGCGGCACAGGCCTAGCAGCCGCAGGGACACCTCGGGCCTGGTGCCCCTGGACCCTGACACTTGACAGGACTGCGACGTGTCCCTGACAGACCTGTGGTGCCCATGGCAGGCCTGTGGTGCCCCTGCTAGGCCTGCTGGTGCCCCTGACAGGCTTGTGGTGCCCCTGGAAGGACTGTGGTGCCTCTGGCAGGCCTGTGGTGCCCTTGTCAGGCCTGTGGTGCCCTTGTCAGGCCTGTGGTGCCCCTGGCAAGCCTGTGGTGCCCTTGCTAGGTCGCTGGTACCCCTGGGCCCTGACAGGACGGTGGTGCCCCTGACAAGCCTGAAGTGCCCCCCGACAGGCCCGTGGTGTCCCTGACAGGCCCAAGGTGCCCCTGCGAGGCGGCGCGCCAAGGCTGGTGGTGCCCCTGGCAGGTATATGGTGCCCCTGGCAGGTATGTGGTGCCCCTGGCAGACCTGTGTTGACTGGTGCCCTGCTAGGCCGCTGGTGCCCCTGCTAGGCCGCTGGTGCCCCTGCTAGGCCGCTGGTGCCCCTGCTAGGCCGCTGGTGCCCCTGCTAGGCTGCTGTTGCCCCTGGAAGGACTGTGGTGCCCCTGACAAGTCTGACGCGCCAACGACAGGCCCTTTAGACACCAGGGCCAAGTTCGTCGGACTGACAATGATTCGCTTACCTGATAACGTTCCTGGTGAGAACTCAGTGTCCACAACATATATACACATAGCATATTCACACATAATTGCTTACAATTGGCAAATTTGGTTGTGGCTAAGACACTGACCAAAAAGTAAAATTGTTAAAAAACAAACAAACAAAAAACTGAAAATGGGGCACCACCAAAATTAAGTGGCCGAAATACGTTGAGGTTTTAATTTGGGTATAGGTAGGGGCTTCGATTTCGATTCATGACCCTCCCCTTGGAGTTTTCCTGGATCCGCTCCTGGCCGCACAGCAGCTCGTATCTCGAATGTCGCCGCCCGTGGATGACATGAAAGCAGGTCGTAAAGTTCTCCTCTTTGAGGCATTACGCCCCCACGGCTGATGTAGATTGCCTGACGAAAGTTTGAATTAGATGACACGCCGCGTCGCCGTTCCATCGTTTCCATCAGTCAAATCCAATTCCTCCATGCCCCACCCCACCCCGTTCGTTCCGGGATGGACGGGCATCCCCCGCCCCCTGCTCAGCGTCCCCAATTATTACTCAGTTATTTACCATCTAAATCACGGCCGAATCTACTCTTCAGCATTCGTCCTCCAAATATCCAGGGCGAGCTCGTCCTAATGTTTCAGCACACCGTTCTGTTCCAGGCCAGCACTCATCTCACCCAGAAAACTGGAGAACGATTCCAAATGTAGCATATCATCCCGGGTAGCTGTTTTAGAGGGTGGGATAGTCTCTCTTCACAGATCACCGCCAGACACTGCTACCCCGGCGATGGGATGGGACCAGACGCTGCGAGTTGCGACGCACCACACCAGCCACTAGTAGGTAACTGCCTAAGTGGTCGTTGTAGCCATACTTATCACCTATACGACCCGCCCTCTTGGCCTTACTGTGCGGTCTTCCAGGGTTCTAAACGGGCCTGGATAGTTAAATAGGTACTCGTGTAGCATAGACCACACTCGTGTATCATATGATTTTGAGCGAGAGATGAGAATGCCTAATGTCCGTTTTTACGACGGGCTATCCGGCGAGTGCACCTAATTTGACCAAATCTGCACCTAATCTCTTTTACAGCATTTTTTAGCACCTGAAACATTGCATAAAAAGGCAGCAGTATTTGGTCCGGTCATCAGGGGTCGCTGCTATAAGGTCAACTCGGTTCCAATTTTCACCTTTTTGTTTAATACAGGGCACAGGCCCTCAACATCGCATTAAGTGTAGTAAAGCATGTCTGCTCATTACTTGAACGCTGATTCGTCACCTCTGACCTTCCTCAAAAGATAAGTTCGACCTTTGCAGTAGGGGATTGTTGAAGATGAACCTCGACAAAAAAGATTAGCAACCAACTGCAAAAGCCGGCAAACCATTTCACATCCGGTGTACGAATTCGGCCTTGGTCGGGTCACCTAAGGTCCGGTCACCATGCAAAGTAACCCTGCCTATATTTCAAACCATACCCAAATGTATAAGGCTTCATTTATACTACCAATCATCTCCCTTCGGTCCTTCAATCGCAGGGTCAACTAAGGAGCTAATTAGGATAATAAAATCATGGTGATGGCCCGATTTATTCGTCATTCCGAGCAGTGACGTTCGTTTTGTTGTGTGAAACTATTATGCGGGACAGAGCGGCTGGGGGTCCGACCGACTGAAACGCGTCAGAACTGTTTGCCGTTTACATATAATAACCGTTTACACCTAAGGATTTCTCATATAGGTAGCGTCCGCTCCTCGGCTCTGTCGTCACGAGTAGACTGTTGTAGGCCGTGTGCTCCAAGTTATATTAACAATTAACATACAACCGATACCAATTGAGTGTCGATGACCAAGGTCGGAGGGATCCATTAGATACACTGGATGTTATTTTCATGGTTTAGTTTTAGGACGGTGGGAGTCCTTTTTCCACACAGCTCGTCACCGTTACTTGTATGTGAATTAACTTTTCGGCAGATCAAACTTCAATATTAATAAAGATATTCATTCAATTGTTTTGAAATAGTAGCTGATTGACCGCCAGACAGATATTCGTAATTCGGCAGATATTTGAAAAAGGCCCCTTCGATTTCGCTCAAAATCGGCAACTACCTGTAACCTGCATGCATAGCAATTTGAGCCCGTATCATAACTCTAACGGGATTTTGCCGGGCATAAAGAAATGTAGGCTTTACCGTCGAATACGACTAAAGCATAAAAAATGACGATCCCTTCAATTTCATTCATCCTTGTTATATCAATCGTAACGGAATTTTGCCGGGCATCCGATTATTTGGAAATATTAAATGAGCCTGATAATAGATCGTTAGACAGAGACCTCCAGCGCGACGTGGTGGCGGCCTCAGCGCCAGCTACGCGGCCCAAAGAGCCGTATGGCTACGGTACCGTTCCAGCGTTAGCCGAGAGACATAGATCAGCAGGGAGTTGAATGGTACACAAATCTCCATTTCGATAAATTCGACACCAATAATGGTCTTGCTGCGAACCATCCATATAACTTATGCGAGCGATCCCACGATTTACCAAGTTCGGTTAATAGGCGCCCCACTGCCGCCAGTGACACCTACTGGCGGTCCATCAAGGCTCCAATTCATTCAAGACGGGTCGGGCGAGACCGGATTCAAATAGTTCGACCTATCCTCTATCGCATTTCCTTCATCTCAGTCCCCCGCGCTTTAATGCAAATTTGAATCGCTCACTGCCACTTGCTCAGACAATTCAGACCCCCGGTAAACCTTTCAGTCCCAGAACAACGACTGACGACGCTGTCGTTCCATTCCTCAATCATCTCAGCCGACATCACCCGACCACTCATTCATTGCGTCTCTCCTACTCCTCACTTCCTAATGTCTCAACTCGCACACAGCCCCGTGCCTTATAACCCACCTCCTCACAGCTCTGTAACTCAACTCGGCAACTCCAAACGTCTCCGTCGCTGTCTGGTGGCATGTATTGGACAACTTTGGGGGCGGTGGCGCGGTACAGAGTGAGCCGACTACTTCTTGTAGCCGCAGCTGGAGCGCCGGCCGCGGGCGCGCTCAAACTTCCTGCCCTTGCTGCGCACGAACGGCTTGGTATGGCTGTGCGGCACGCCTGGCGCCAGGCCGAAGTGCTTGTTGGCCTCGCGGGCCGTGCGGCGACCCTGTGGACAGAGAGAGGGGGCGTCAGGGTGGTGATCCCTCTGTCTCCTGGGACGAGGACAACGTGTGACAGTGAGCTCGTAATTTTCATACACTCAGAAGGTAGGTGATGTGAAAAATGAGATCAAATCACGGCCTATGAAATCATTGTACACTAGAAGTTAAAAAAATGTGAGACGAGAGAACGAACTAGTCAGCGTCTACGGCCGTAAACTAGAGGTAATCAGAACATTTAAGTCATGACACTGAGAGAATGCGTCCTTACTCTCAATTACGTCAATAAGTAACCGCAAAGGATCGAGGGGCTATGCAGCCGCTGTAAGCCAATGAAATGTAAGAACAACACAGGCACATCAATACAGACAATCTCATCAAACCAGTCACCTCCTTTAAAAGTGTTCACGTAACAACCAACTAACCGAGGCGACATACACAGACGTTTTTCCAAGAGATTCACAATTTCCCCTGCATCAATGGTAATCACCGACCTCAGACATTACCGGGACCAGACTCGGGCTGCAGCGAGGTGGAACACGAGAACACGGACACCAACGTATAACGTAGAACCAGACATTGGATCACGCAATCATAACGTACTGACAACTTGTCAACCTGACCCCATCTCATTGTGCTGATCATACGATTGATCCCATCGCATCGCAATAATCGTTTTCGTATCGTACCCGATCTACAGCATACGCCACCGTACGACATTTGATAGTAACATTCTTATTCGCATCGTGATACAATATTAAGTCTGCTCGTGCCTAAAATATACCAGATCCAGCCGTACCATGTCTAAAGTTAGATCGTATCGCATCGCAGGTGATCCATCGTTTGTAAATGTATCGTATCGTACCTTTTCAAGCATTCGGTGAACAAAGGGGAAAGAATCCGAACGTATTCGCCTCTCGTACCTGCATGAGCACCGTGTTCTTGCCGGTGGGCGCGCGCAGTGCCAGCTGGTCAAAGGTGATGATCTCACCGCCCGCCTTGAGGATGCGCGCGCGCGCCTGCTCTGTCACGCGCAGGGCGCACACCTGTCGGAGGAGGGGGGGGGGGGGGCGGGCAGGGTCAGCAGGGGAGACAACACACGGCAGGGAGGGAGAGTAACACCGGCGACACGCCGATGGTAACTGAAGATAGAGATGTTGGAAAAAATAAACGCACCATTTAACAGTCAAAACTAAACCTTAAGCATGATTTGCTAGACCAAATAAATATGCCCATCTGTAATAAGTTCATTCTCTCGTCATGACTGACTACTGTCATGACTATATGAGAGAATATGGATTCCCATGTGCGGACGAGGACGAACGGCGCGAAGGGACAAACGAGCTGACTGTCACACTTTGTTTCGACCTTTCCTCTCATTTTAACAGAATTGAGATGAAACCCAGCACAGCTTGTCCATCTTACTCCCCCTCTCCCCTCAGCGCTTACCGACAACCCTTTCCAGTGCAACACGTCAAGAGGTTACCGGGTAACCAGTGCTCTCTATTGTGTTTATTTATTTCATAGGGCATAGGGGTGCGCCGACTGATGGTTCTTTACCAACCACAAACGTAAGCGTTTTAAAGTGTGTCGACAGCAGTGTCATTCATTACGCGCCCGTACCTGGCACCTTCCCACTCGTCTCATTCTTCCTCCCTCTTCCCTACCCGTCCTCCTCTCTTCCCATCCGTCCCTTCTCCCCTCTCGGAGTGCCACTCACCGTCATCTTGGGCACCTTGAAGATGCGCACGTCGTTGGTGACGGTGCCCACCACCACCACGATGCGGTTCTCGCGCTCCGGCTTGTTCATGAAGCGGATGATGCGCGCCAGCGACATCGGCGGACGGTGGATCTTGCTCATGAACAGACGCTTCAGGATGATGCGGTTGAACTTGGCGCCCGTGCGGCGCGCCAGGAACCGGTACAGCTGTGTGAGGGAACGGGCCGGTCAGTAGGCGTTTTATATCAGAGGTTAGGTTCGAAAAAGGGCACTTGGTATTATGGTGTATCTTAGCTTACTCATTTTGTTTTATGGGGATGTTCTAAAAGCCAATACATTAACAAGTTGTTATACACTAGAAAAAATAAGAACAAAATGTTTCTCAAATGAAGAAATCAGTCCTAAACATGAGCTTAACATTGATCCTTTTTTTGCCAACAGCATCAAAAATAGATCCCCCAAATATCACCTGATTCACTAAAAATAACGCCCATCCTGCTGCTCAGGCAGACATATTTTTCTATCTATTTATTAAACAAAAGATAGTGTTTCAGAAAAATAGGCTGATTTTATATGAAGATGTAGAAAACTTATTCTCACTTGGTAAGTCACGTTCACTTGGTATTGTCATGTTGATTACATATCCTCAAAGTTTGGAGTCATATTTCAGTATGTTGTACAGTCTGTCTTAAAAGTACCGCGCAAAGTGACGGTAGATCCATCAAGCCTGACCGAGGAAGGGCCTGCTATAATTTGAAAGTCACCGAACCAATGGAGCTGGGGAATGGACGAGGATGTCCATTGCTTCGGTGACTCAAATTTGGCAGTCCTTCATCGGTCAGGCTTGATGGATCCACCGTCACTTTGCGCGGTACTTTTAAGACAGACTGTACAGGAGGCTGAGCACTGTTTCAGGACCAATCTTTTCCTTGTTAATTTATCCACCAATCATAAAATTTTCTGGGTGGAACAATTCATTTTCATTTCAGGTGGTCCAAGTGGTTTTCAGGCCAGGGGCTGGATACGTACCAGATCGGAATGACTTTTTGATGACTGGAATCATATTCTCCGTGTCAGATTTCATGAGAATTGCCTTCAAAACGCCGAAATTCCTCGTACTTACCCCCAAAACGAAATTTTATAGGTTCTCCTGTATCAGTGTTAGTTACACTGCAGCTACACACAGCATGGCTTTATGCGCCATAGATAGCCTCGCCTTCGCCAATTATGTATAAGATTAGAGATGAAAGTGCACTAAAATGCTGCACAAACCATCAAGAAACATGTTTTGCCCAGTACTCAGGGCGTAGCAGTGCAGTGCCAAAGGCAATGCCTTAGGAGAGATTACAGGCAATGTTATGTCACATATTTTTAGGTTAAGTGGTTGTGCATTAAGCTTCAGGCTTTAGTTCTATGAGGCCATACCTATTTTATTTTCAATGTATTGGAATTCTAGATCACTCTATAACGTTACAGTTCTGCTGCACCTCGCACAGACAGCGCATAAAAATCTTAACGGCATCGGTAGTGTAATTTCGATGTTGGAAATACCGTTGGGATATTTGTGATAAATTGAAAGTTAATGCCCATTTACTCATATTCATGATATTTTCCATGTTATTTAGCATCGAGAAGTAGATTCTGGCAATATGAATTATGTCTTTTGTTAGGTAAAGGTCTAGACCCTCACTGGTTTTCACTGGTTTTCCTTTGAACATGACCCTATAAGAGGCAGTGCTGTCAAAAGATTATAAATTGGAACACTCCAATTCTAGATTATTTCCCTGGTAAGTCACCAACTGATATTTGAATTCAGGATGGCAAATAGTGTAAGAATCTGCAAAATGTATGCTGATGCTTGAAAAATAGATCAACTTCCGGAACATCTAACGAGAACTGCATATACTACAAAGTGCAAATTTAATAATTCTGTAGCAAAAAACATCTTACTTAACCAGCAGACAAAACACTTACCTTAACCAGCAGACGAAGGTAAACATCCTGAGACTTCGGCTCAGTGCGCCGACTTTTGCGGTCGTGTTTATGACAAAGATCGATGCCCTGTAACAAAAAACCACGAGTCAAGCAACAGAGGATAGAGGAAGGTTCAATTTGTTGAGAACATGTTCATTATATATCACTACAAATACACAATATTGCAATGTTTACACACCATCCTGCACCAATCTGTGTAGTTTCACAGGAAAAGAAGTTTCGGCAGCGCCGCCTTTTACATTTAATAAAATATTGCTAGGCCTTTCCTGATACAATTTTGTTTTTGTCAGATATCACCAAGTTTTATGGTTATTCAATTAAATAAAATATAAAGAATCTCATTTTTGAAAGGTAAAATTCTATTCAATAGAACCATTCGCATTTTGAACATATACATTTTAGCAACGATATTTTGGGCATCTAAATCGAGGCAAAAAAAACATTTTTTGTTTCTTTTGGTCTTCTCAAAAGCTATCAAAAGCGAGGGTCTTCTTGAAAAATAAAAACTGGAAAACAATACAAGATTTCTATGATTGTACATATCCTATTTTATTTTAAAAACTTGATGATTGCTTGTCTATAACCCGGTTTACATAGCATATTTGACGAGGCTCTAGCTCGTTAATTTGGCGATAATTTCGATGCAGTGTTCTTCAAATATTTAGAGGGGATCATTTTGTAAATTGTTATGCACCATTGGCATCTTTTGCAACATCACGGACGGAGATATAAGCTTGCAACAAACCCTATGTAAACCGGGTTTATGTATCTGGCGCACTTCAGACATTTGACAAGACGATCGATTTCTGATCATAAGGGTAAGAGAGCTATTACAAAACAAGGTATTTTGGACCTAATGAGCATGTTTCATTACTGCTTCAAGTACAACACTCACTGAACTCTATAATGTGGAATGCGCATTGGCCGCCAGATGGTGTCCAACGGTGCCGCCATGTTGCGCAGACCAGGAAGCGGCCGCCGCCTGTGTTGGGGAATAGGGAATTCGGGACCTCGATTTACGTTTGCGGTCGCTGCATCCGTTACGTTCAAGCTATGTGGACACGGAACCCGGCATCTTACGCAGAATTGAGTGGAGAATAAGATGAAATCCTAAAAACTTCTCAGATACAAGGAACTAATACGTTAAGCCCTTATAAGTCAATGGGGAAATATGAAAATTGCTATTTTGGCGCCGAGAATGATCTGAAACTATCTCAAGCATATAAAATCGTGATTTCATGCACTCCTTGCAAGGTTCTATGCTTCATCTTTGCATTGTTGCCCTTGCGTGACGTCATTTGTGACGTCACAAGGGTCACAGTTTTTCTTCAATAACTCCCGATCAAATTGAGCTAGCGAGTCGGGAAAGCCACCAATGGACTCAGGAAGACCTGCCGAATCGAATGATATGCGACATGACCTCTTTCGACCAACTTCGTGACCTGGGGGTGCTGACCTGACCTTGACCTGAGGTCAACACCCTAAGTTGACCTGACCCGAACAAAAAGTATATCACTCGATGCGCCTGAGCTAGTTGAACACGATGATGCCAAAATCGCGGCTCTACGGCCATTTTTGGCGAAGTTATTTACCAAAAACCGAACCCGTGCCTTAGATCACTTGACCTGACCTCAGAGGTCACCGGTTGACCCGGGACCTTTACAGTGGGTTCCTACCAGTCACTCTGCATTATCCTTTGTCGCAAACGACCAATTTACCGCTTAATTCTAGTTTAATTAGCGGCGCATTAGCGAGGTGGGTTCAATCAACCCCCTCGGCCGGGGCAAATGTAGGTCCGGCGAGTGAATTTGAGGAATTCTGAAGATACGATCGTGTTCCCCACTCAATTCTGCGTAAGATACCGGGTTCCGTATCTACGTAACTTGAACGTAACGGATGCGGCGGCCGCAAACGTAAATCGAGGTCCCGAATTCCCTATTCCTCAACACAGGCGGCAGCCGTTTCTTGGTCTGCGCAATATGGCCGCCACCGTTAGACACTACGGCCAATAGGGTTCAAGCGGCATTGCTCCCCTGTGACAACACTGGACACACACAAGAGCCCTGATCGGCGGCCGGCTAGTACTCTTGCCCGCGCTCACATACGTGCACGTTACCCCGGCAACGGGCTATTGACCAATGAGAAGCGAGAAAAGTGTTACGTCACTGCGATTTTTCATATACCTGTGCCCCCCGGACGTGACGTAGTGTGCTCGCGCGCGTGCAGGGTCTCTGCGATCGAAAAAGAGCGCTAGCAGCGCGCCACTCGACGCCGCAATTGTCAAAAGCGGCGTGTTAGTGTGCTTTATTATGAATGACTAGAATACAGGTTTGCGACTTACGCATACGTTTTAGAGTTGAGGTTTGTGACTTACGCATGTATGTTTTAAGAAGAGTCGGTCGGTCCCTACGCAGTAGATAGGTCAGTAAAGTAGATACCCTACGCCTGTGATATCCCTACACTACCCTACTACTGCACTAACCTACCACTCCCCCTACCCTACCCCTACACTACTCAACCCAGCTCTACCCCTACACTAACCCTACACAACCCCCTTCCTACACTACCCCTGTCCCCTACACTGCCGCTACTTTACCCCTGCCCCAACCCCTGTCACTACTTAACCTCAACCCTACCCTACCCTAGCCTACCCTACCCCTGCCCCACCCCCAACCCCTGCCAGTACTTAACCTCAGCCCTACCCTACCCTACCCTACCTTCCCTACCTACCCAACCCCACCCCACCTTACCCTACCCTACCCTACCCTACTCTATCATACCCTACATATACTATCCCATACCCTACCCATACTCTTTTCATACTCGACCGAAGCGGTGTTCCAAATTTGAGTGCAGTCGGCTTATTAGTTCTTGAGATATAAAAGCGGTCCCTACACGTGCGTACACGCTAGTTGAAACTCCAGATGACTTGCGCCAGCCACCTGTCTAAATGGTTCCCAACAGTGTGCAAAATTTGAGCGACATCGACCCAGCCGTTTCTTAGATGGAGAAGCGGACCCTGTCACATCACGTGTACACGTGCAGTCGGTCCACCACATCTGTAACACACCAGTAAAACGCCTTTTGGGCGAAGAACGAGCGAGCGAGATAGTGAGCCCTGCACGTGCGCAAGGGCAAGAGGGTACTTCCAACGGGCTGGTGCAAAGCACCCTTCTAACCGGTCGCTAGCGGTGTGCCAAATTTGAACGCAATCGGCCCAGCCGTTCCTGAGATCTGGAAGCGGCATTCTGCACGTGCGCACGTGCAAGCGGGGTCCAAAGTCCAAACTGACTTTTGCACGGCACACTACTAACTGGTCCCCAACCGTGTACCAAATTTGAGCGCAATCGGCCCAGCCGTTCTCGAGATCTGGGAGCGCCCCTGCACGTGCGCACGTGCTGTAGCACCCCAACTTTAACACATGCAGATGAATTATCTGATTGAGACCTAACTGTGTACCGAGTTTCAAATCAATCAGCCCAACCGTTGTGCCGTTATTGAGGTTGCAATTTTGGGGGTTCTTAAAAAAATGTCCAACTTTACCACGCGCCACGTGCGGTGGTTCGCAAGAACGCAGGGTGGCCATCACACCACAAAACTTTTACGTCCAAGTGACATTCAGTAAAGAAGACCGCTTGTCAATCGGATGTCCCGTTCCTGAGAAATTAGCTTTTGAAGAGCGTCCCCACGGCCGGCCGGCCGGCCGGCCGCTCATACTCAGGATTTTCCCTTAATTCAGTATGAACTCGCTCGCTCGCTGCGCTCGCTCGCTCGTAATGACCATGCATCGCCTGGTGAGTGGTCAGTGCCCTGCCTACCGACAATCCAAGTTTCAGAGATATCGGCCCAATGACGTCTAAGTTATTGCTGTTTCAAAGTTATGTTATTTGCTGTTGAGCGTTTATGTTAACTGTTTTCGAATTCCCCTAGGCGAGAGGTGGATTGCGGCCTTGCTGTGCTGGCTATCATATGGGCGATGAGCCATCGATCGGATTTTGCCGGAAAATACGTCTAACGTTAAATAGTATAACGTCACGTTCCACCACCTCGTGAATCTATGTATAGCACACTCTTAGCAATTGCCGGCCGGCCGGATGCTACCTTTGGACAAAGGCGAGCGAAAAAGATCGACGCTGACCAGTCGCGAACTCCCCGCCTCCGGATTTCCAGCCGGACACCCAATCCACTCGGCCACGCGGCCAGTGGACGAGCGGCGAGTATTACGCGTATTCAAAGCACACGGTGGTATTTCCGTCATCCGGCCGCCGCGTTCAATGCCCGCCGCCGCTACGACGGAAAACGTGCGTCAAAAACGGTACAATCATTGCGCTGTTTCTTAGAGCCCTTGTTGACTTTTTGAAAATATTTTGGGTGTGTAGTGATCAGAAAAGAATGCTCTTTAAAGCAATGGTAGATTTATAGCCATAGGTCTATGTTATCAGTACATTATGACGGTGGAAAGATGATGAGACCGCTTAAACGTAAAACTTGCAATTTGTAAGCGCTTAATTATAAAGATGTGCGAGTGAATGGCCGAAAATCAATGTTTTCTGAAAAGATCCGATCCTATTGTAGTCTGTGAACTGCATCCCGTGTCGATCAAATGCACCGTTTTCAAATGCCAATGCATGTCCTGAAAAGTATAAAAAACGGCCCATTTTTCAAGTTTATAGGCCATTTCTTTGCGTGTGGTGAGTGTTTTACAAAACACTGTGTTGCATACGCTAGATCTGTTTCTGCTCTATCGATCGGTGGTAACCTCGTGTCGCTGCGACCCTCCGTTGCCGAGATATAGGCAAAAGAGTCGAACCGTTTTTTGGGACGGTGGCCGTCTTTCGCTCGTAATGTTAAACCAATGGCGATCGTACCTCTTTTTTAAGACGCTGCCGACGACGTCCCCGTCGACGGATGGCAACCAAATTTTGATACGATGGTTAGCCCCACCTAAATTTTGTGCCCACAAAATTTCACGCCGCTGCGCTGCACCGTTCCGGCGCTAGACACGCAAATAGCGATGACAGGTTTCGGCTGTGACCGACAACTTCAAATTCATAATATAGGGGGACTAGATGGCATGTTTTGCGCTATAACTTTATGTTTTGATTAAATTGGTTTTACGGATGCATTATGCTGGGTTAAAAATCGTTTTATTTGTATTATTTGGGTCCCTACCCATGCCCTACCCTGCCCATACCCTACCTGCCTATACCCTACCCTGCCCATATCCAACTTCTATCCTATCCTACCCATCACCTAACCATACTCTGCCCTGCCCATACCCTGCCCTGCCCATACTATAACCCTGCCCATATCCTACCCTGCCCATACCCTACCCGGCCCATACCCAACTTCTACCCTATCCTACCCGTCCCTACCCTGCCCAACCTACTCTGCCCATACACTATTAGTACTTATACCCTAGATGGCCAGCTTTGCGCGATAACGTATTGCGATGTTCCGAGTTACGCAATACGTATACAGGGTGTTGCAGCTAAATTGGGAATTTTTCCCGCTTACACTTAAAGTGGCATAACTCAGTAGAATGAAGAGACAGAGCTTTCAAACTTTGAACGTGTATTGACGCACATGTTCTCTACCCTCTCACTCAATGTGGCCACCATGAGCCTCCTTCACCATCTCCAGGCGGCGTCGGAACGCGCCGCACGCGCGCTGAGCCTCCATAGGATCGATGCTGCTGGCTGCCTTCTTGATGGACTTCTTGAGGCTCGAGATGCTGTCATGGGCACGTGCGTTGGACCTCTCCTCAATCGCGCTCCACATCCAAAAGTCGCACGGATTTAGGTCGGGTGAGTTTGGAGGCCACGTATCCTTTGGGACATACAGAGGGATCTTCCGACTAAGGAAATCCTGCACCCTCCGGGAAGCATGAGCTGGAGCCGAGTCCTGTACAAGTGTGACTTTCTTCAGGTCGTAGTACTTCGCCATCCAGGGCAAAAGCACTTCTTCTAAGATGGCCAGATACTCCTCTGCGCCGATTCTTTCTCCAGCAGGTATGAAGTGAGGGGGCATGACGCGACCGTCGCTCGCGACGGCTCCGAACACCATCACAGAGGCTGGATTTTTGCTTATCATCACTGGTGGAACATCACCGGGGTTCGAGGCGATGACTCTTGAGTTCCGGCGGTTGGCAACTTCGTCTACCACAAACTTCTTTTCGTCCACAAAGACTCTCACGTCTCCTCCATGGTTCTTGAGCTGGTTCAGAACCATCGGGACCCTCTCCTTCCGTAACGCTTTTAGACGCTCCGTCAGAAGGTTCTGCCGTTTCCTACTATACGACCTCATCCCGAGGTTCTCCTTGACAGCCCTGCTAATGGTGCTTTTGCTCACCCTTCGGTCTCGCGCTAGCTTACGCATTGAGACACCTGGTTTGGCCTCAATAGACCTTTTCAAGCCCGCGAGAAACCGAGGATTCCGTTTGCGGTCACTTCGCGGCGCATGGGGACGTCTACTGACATCTCCTCCACCGTCCATAGTAGCGACAGTGCGATATACCGTAGACTTCGGGTATCCTGTTGCGATAACGATCTCTTTCGCGCTTTGTCCAGCGCGAACTAATTCAGCAACTGTACATCTACGCTGTTCCTCCATGACTGTTATCGGTTTTCGTGCATCAAAAATATTAGCACGTGAAAGAGCATTGTTGAAATAGTATCATGTCAAATTTTCAGCCATATCCTCCAAATAACAAAATTGTGATTAGGTTACGAACTTTGTCCCAATTTAGCTGCAACACCCGGTATGTCCGTGAGGTTACAAATTTCGGTATATTGAACTGAGACTAAGAATGATCTGTTGCTGGGTCGATCCCCGACGGTAAGCCAACTCGTTTCTGAAGCATACCGAGCCCTCCCGGCAGTTGCCGGCTAGCCGAATGCTCCCTGGGAATGAATGCGGGCGAAAAACTCTGGAACTGACCGGCCGCGAACCTCCTGCCTCCGGAATTCCAGTCCGACACTTTATCCACTCGGCCGCGCGGTCATCAGGTGCCAGGCGAGTTATTGACAGCTATAAAGCGTAGGGTGGTATTCCCATGTCGCCCGGCTACGTTCAATCCACGGCGCTGCCCCGCCGGTAAAAACGCGTCGAAAACGGTACAATGATTGTTCTGTTTCTAAGAGCCCTTGATGACTTTTTGAAAATATTTTGGGTGGATATTGATCAGAAAAGAGTGCTCTTTCAATATATTAAGGACTTATAGCCATAAGTCTACGTTATCAATATATTATGATGTTGTAAAGGTAAGCGTGCCTGTTTCACGTAAAACTCGCAATTTGTAAGCGTTTAATTATAAAGATGTGCGAGTGAATGGGCAAAAGAATATATTTTCTGAACAGTTCAGATTCTCTTGTAGTCCGTGAAATGCATCCCGTGTCATTCCAATGCATCGTTTTCAAATGCCAACGTTTTTCCTGAAATGTGTAAAAAATGCCCGTTTTCTCGAGATTAGAGGCTATTTCTTTGCACGTGGTACATACCTAAGAAAAAACCTTATTGCATACGATAGACCCATCTCTTCTGTATCCATCCGTGAAAACCGCATGTGGCTGCGACTTACAGTTGCCGAGATATAAGCTCGGGAAAGGAGCGCTGCAGGCCCGATTTTCGCCCGTTGGCGGTTTTCGCCGGCCACGTGTTAAGCCTATGGGAGCACCCTTTTGCACGTGCCGACGGCGCACCCCTGGGCCGATCACCCCAAATTTTAATACAAAGGTCGCCTCAACCCACAGATTCGACATGCCAAATTTCACGTCGCTACGCGGCGCCTTTCAGGCGCAATAAGACACATATGACATGACACACGGATGGATGGAGATTGGACGGACGACTTATAATTCATAATATAGATGTGTGTAAAAGTGAGTTTTTATGTTGTTTATTTAGAGGAAATGGTTGGAATAAATTAAGTTATTTTTATTTCTGTTGGTTGGAGTTTTTATTCAAAAGATTTCGGTCTACACCATTGATATTTACTGAAAATACCTTCGCTTGAATAAATTGCAGATATTTGGCAACTGAAGTGTTAGGTAAGCCTAAATGGTATGTCAAAAGGTAAGAGACACCCTGATTATCATTTGCGAAACGAAAATATATGAATTTTCCTTATAAGACTCGCTCAATATGCTACTCCGCGGTTTATGCCCCGAGGGTGTCCGAGGGTTCCCGTTAGTTTGTCGTTGGCGCTCGGCTCGCGCGCGAGCCGACGTCACCGCCTGTGACGTCGGCTCGCGAAATACGTCATACCCTGCACACAAAATAGCCGGCTGCCGAACAGCGCTAAGGCCGTGGACACACAGGGGACTGATAGTTGACTATCAAATTGGAGCTTTTGGACTGTCTGCTCAAGTCTTTGTATCGTCATCAGTTCCATTTAAGTCCAGTAGTCAAAGTAAACAATTTAGATGAAAATCAAGGAATTGATATTTAAATAGTAAGGATTGGCCTTGGAAGCCCTCCCGACCGGACGTGTCCCGCGTGCTCCCCGGACCCAGGACCTAAGTAGCCGAAAGTAACCTTTGCTATCCGTTACTGATCCAACAATATTGGTTGCCACCTCTTGTGATTAGTTTGGTAGAAGATATAAAATATTGATATCCATTTGGTAAAAATACTGGACGGCTGGCGACGTGTTGAAAATGGCGGGAAGGAAGAAGAACAACAAAGAGGCGAATGATGCGCAGGGTTCGTCTTCAAAGGCTAAGAAAGCAAAACAGAAACAAGCTAAGGCAGTAAAAGAGGCTGAAATTGAGGAAAGCAGTGGAAGTGAGAGTGAGGATATCACAGATTCGGACGTAAGTAGTGATGGGGAAGAGATTATTGGACCTGTTGGACTCTGGAGATCTGCTACTAAAAAGGGCAAGAAGGGAGATAAGGTAGTGTATGTATGTACGGGAGGCAAAAAGCCATGTGGTAAGGTCATTGAAGGGAAGGACCAATGCATCATGTGCGAATGTTGTGCTGGGTGGTTCCACACAGACTGTCAGGATCTCAGTGCCAGTGCAGTATACGCACTGGAGACCTATGAACTGCCATGGATTTGCATATCCTGTAGAGCAGAGTTGAAGCAGAAACGCAGGCTGGTTAGGAGGATTGACAGGCAAGTTGAATTTCGGATGAAGGGGATGGAGAAGGAGATCACAAGTCAGATAAACGAGACAGAGCAACGGCTAACAAGAAAACTCTCGGAACTAGGGCTACAGTCTACGAAGGAGCTCGACCAAAAACTTGAAGTGGGAGAGTCAAATGTCACAAAAGAAATCGGCAAGAGCTCTGATGAAGTGAAGAAAGCTGTAGTAGAACATGAGAGGAGAGTAGACCGTTCCCATAATGTGATAATGCACAACATACCAGAGTGTGGAGGAGGCACAGTGGCAGAGAAGATGGAGCATGACCAGGAGCAAGTCAAGAAAATCATCAACTCTATATGTGAAAATGACAGGGAGATCAAGGTTGAAAGGGTCTTCCGACTGCAGAGGAGGGATGCTAATCCCAACCCTGAACCCCGACCCAGACTGCTGCTCGTCCGCTTTGAGAAAAAAGAAGATGCAGATCTGGTCATGAAGAACAGGTTTGGACTGCGTCATGCAGGATATCCAAACACATACATCAACAGAGACCTCTCCAAAGAAGAACGGGAGAAGGAGTGGCTACTGAGGCAGGAACTCAAGAAGAAAGGAAGAGAAACTCATATGATTTTTCGAGGCAGGGTCGTTCCCAGGAACGAACAGTAAAGCGCAACCAGTATCCAATAATAGGAGTGAAATGCAATGCAAGTTAAGCTGTCTGTATACAAATATTGATGGATTAAGCAAGACAAAGGGAGATGAACTTAATATTGCAATCAACCATTTCAAGCCACATATTGTGTTTATAACTGAAACAAAAATGGATGAAACCCAAGTTGTCTCTCAGTTCATTGAATGTTCTCACCTGTTGAACTCACCTGTTAGGTTTCCTTGCTCATTGCCCAGATGGTGGTAGGGTTATTAGAGACAGGAAACCGTGTCGAAGAGAGACGTGCCAACCCGGACAATAGATAAGCAGGACATTCAGAACTGGACTGTGCAATTGTTAAGGGTTGGAATGGTACGTCTGCTTGGGTGTAGTTGTTGCTGATGGAGGTAGTCTTTGTGCAATTTGCAACAACAAAAGAAGTGTTGACTAAGATGTGCGATGAAGTGAGTAACATATGGAGAATGAGATGAATCAGAATGGATAGACAAGATAGTGAGGATTTGGGGAGGGAATTAGGAACAAGGGCGGGGATGGGAATCCCTGGCGCGTATAACCCCACTCTTGCTTGATAAGAGGGGGCGCCTACCAGGGACAGGCAGGATTGATTGGGTGTGTTTCTTTTTCAGCTACTGGAGATAATCAAATAGTCGACTTCCGAGACAGGTTTCCAAGGCAGACTTGAACTCCTTCAGTGTCTTGGATGTGACCACCCAGGTCGGCAGGGAGTTCCAGTCTTGGACGACACGCTGGGAGAAGAAGCGGGCTCTGGCGTCAACTTGACTGCGGCTCACTCGGATTTTGAACGGATGACCTCTTGTACGAGTGTCACGGGAGATATCCCATAGATCTGCAGGCTGTATTGGACAGTTTCCGTTGAAGATTTTCCAGCATTTGATCAGGTCAGCCCTCAGTAGTCGTCCCTTTATGGAGTAAAGATCGAGCGTTCGTAGCCTGTCCCCATACTCTTTGCCTTCAAGTCCCTTTATCTGGCGGGTCCATAGCCTTTGCACTGATTCCAGCCTTTTCCTGTCCTGGACATATCCAGTGTTCCAGACAGGCGACGCATATTCCAGAATAGGCCTGATGTGCGTTTTAAGTATGTGTACCATAAATTCAGGTTCTCTACATACTGTGCCTTTCAGGAGGTTGTGGGCTACGCCGCCGGCTTTCCTTGTCACTGTTCTGCTGTGTTCATGGAACTTCAGTTGGTCGTCAACGAGTATTCCAAGATCAACCTGGGCGACTGCATCGGGAAGTTGACGTCCATCGAGGGTATAGCTGGGTCTATCCAAGATGTGTGAGCGTCTCTTGAAACGGAGAGTGACACACTTCTTTGAATTCATGTGTAATCCCCATGACTTGGCGGTTGCGTGGAGAAGGTTGATATCAGATTGCAGACTTGCAGTGTCACGGCCGATGTTCGAACTATCAATGCATGTGTATATTTTGAGATCGTCTGCGAATATCTTGTAGTGACATTTAAGGTTTGTCGCGATGTGGTTAATATATATTAGAAAAAGAACTGGGCCGAGGACTGACCCTTGGGGTACACCACTTTTGACGTATCTTGGTGCGCTGTACGCATCTTTGACGACCACTTGCATCGATCTGTCACATAGAAATTCTTTGAGCCACCTTAGAAGGTCTCCCCCGATGCCTATGTGCCCAAGTTTGTCTAGCAGAATATGGTGACAGACAACGTCGAATGCTTTTGCAAAGTCGAAGAGGATAAGATCAACTATTTTCCCTTTGTCGATCTCACTTGATATATACTCGTAAGTGGACAGAAGCTGGTCCTCCGTAGACATCCCTGGTCGAAAACCAAATTGGTGATCGATGAAGATGTTGTTTTCATTGAGGAAGATGTTCAAACCATTAGAGATCAGTCTTTCCAGGCATTTTGCGGGGACTGATGGCAAACAGATCGGCCGGTAGTTCAAAGGATCGACGTGAGACCCCTTCTTGAAGATTGGTACCACGATCGATAGCTTCCAGAGTGAGGGGAGTGATCCTTCTTCCAGTGAGAGATGAAATATCCTGGATAGAGGGCGAGCCAGGTGAGCTGCACACTCTTTCAGAAAACGGGGATGAAGACCGTCTGGGCCCATAGCAGAATTCACGTCGAGATCCATCAGCACCTTCTTCACCTCTGCAGAGTCGAAATCGACGGATTCAAGTGCTCCATCACACTGTTGGTGAGGTGCTGGGTGTGACGGCACTTCAGGTCGATATACACTGGCGAAAGCTTCGGCAAAACATTCTGCCATCTCAATTGGACTGTCAGTTGTGGTGCTGTCAGGATGTCGAATTGGTCCTACTGAGGAGCGGAACTTCTTCTTGCTGCGGAGGTGAGCATGTAGTAGCTTTGGGTTCTCCTTCATCTTCAGAAGTAGCGACTTTTCATATTCCACTTGCGAGTAGAAAGTGAAGAGGTGAAGCTCCTTATTGATTCGCATAAATGAAGAGAGGAGATCTTGAGTGATGTGCGATTTACGACCATGTAGAGATCTAGCACGCTTGTATTGTTGCCATGCCCTGGTACGTCTCGTCTTGAGAGATGTCGGAGGATTAGTCTTCCAGGGGACTTTGCTCTTTGGTTTGTTGCGATTAGAAATGGGGATATATTGGCATATCAGTGGCTGTAGGACTTGAAGGAGCCTGTTGAAGGCCTCTTCTGCGTTCAGGTGCGCAAGTTCAACATCCCAATCCACCTCGCTGAGGACGTTGTTGATATTATTGTATTGTCCTTTGTGCCAGAGTATGTGACCAGGTGCGTGTGATGATGAGCAAATTTCTTTGTCGAATGTGTACTGACAGTGGATACTGCAGTGGTCACAGCCAGGTGGTGGGGGCCTCACCTCTACTTCATTTATCCTGTCTGATTCTGTTGTCAAAATCAAGTCCAGTATGTTCCCTGATCGTGGAAATGTTGCCTCATGGATCCACTGGGTGAGTCCAAGTGTGTCAAACAAGTCCAAAAACTTCGAGTCTGATGAAGAGATGGGCTTCATAGAATCAAGTGACCAAGTGATGGTCGGTAGATTCAAATCTCCAATGAGAATGAGTTCTTTGCCAGTACATATTTGACGCAGGAATGCCATTAGCATGTCATTCTGTTCCGGTGAGTTCGAGGGTGGCCTGTATACTGCAACCACATGCAATTCCAGGGCGGACAGATGAAATATGATGACATTGGGGTAAGATGAATCAACATCCTCAACTTGAAGTCTTTCAGAGATGTATGCGCAAACACCATGTATACTTGAGCCCCCACTATCATTGCGCAGAAGTGAATAACCAGGTATTCTTACAACAGCATCTCCAACGTCTGGAGTTAGGTGAGTTTCTGATATCAGTAGTATGTCAGTGGTGTCATGCATATTGAGGATGTGTTGAAGAACGTTTAACTTGGTGCACAGGCCATTTACATTACAATGTGCAAAGTTTAAAACTTGAGTGTGGCTAGTTTGGCCATGCCATCTCAGTTTCCCGAGTTCCTGTGTGGGCTGTTACTTCGAGGGGGGTCTGGCTGAGTGGGAGCCGCTTGACAGGCTGGAGCTTCAGTGGCCGTGATCCCTTGGTCCCTTGGTGGACGGGGAGGGGGGCCTGTTTCGAGCTGTTTTGGAACAGTTTCTTCTGTACTTGAATGCTCACCAGGTGTCTCTGATGGCTCAGTATCTGGTTGGTGTTGAGCGTTGGGCATGTTTGACACTGTTGTTGTACCACCAACTGTTGGATGTTGGGCTTGGCGGGGTGCTGTCTGGTGCCACTCACTCTGCCGTGGCCGAGTTGCCAGCCTTTGTTGAAGCTCTTGACGCTGGGTATAGGTCAGATCTTTTCGGATGAATACATGTGAGTAAGAGGTGTACTTGAGTTCTCGTGCGTGTTCAAGTAACAGATTTCTTTGTCTGACATTGTGGACGTTTCCCCGGTATAGATCTGCATCATTCTTGATTTGACATGCCTCAGAGAGCACAACTTTCTCACCTATCAGAAGCTCTGATATTTCGCCAAACTTGGCGGCTGCCTCAGCTGCAGTCTTAGCCCTGAGGCCCCTAATGACCAGAGAGTTTTGACGTTTCTTGCGTTCTTCTAGTTCTCGAAGCTCTTCACGAACGACTCTACGGTAGTTATCTGTTGCTTGCTGAATCATCTGAGGTGCACCCTGGGAAGGGTAGCTACTATGTGTTTGTGGGGGGTGAGGTTGCAAGTGGGGCCCCCTTAGTTTCTCTGCATATGTTGGGCCAGCTCTTGCAGAGAGTGTTTGCTCCTCAGATGGGGGCAGGCTTCCTTGATCTGCAGCAGTGCCTGCTGTCAAATGGTTTTTCACCGCCAGTTCAAGGTTGTCCACCTTCTTAATTAGTTCAGTTAGAAGGTCATTGTTTGCTGGCTGGAGTTGGTCCTGACAATTCTCTGTTTGCATAGCTGACTCACTCATGCAAGACCTGGGCTGAAGTTTGCCGAGATTTGGAAGTTTTCGGCATGAGTCACAGATAAATGACAGTACATCATATCTTTTCAGTGCATTGTAGGCGGCTTTGGCTATATCTTGGCAAAATGCATGAAACCAGTTTCCACAAAGATCGCATTGGACCCCTTGCTGGGAGTCTTTCACTTCCAGGTGGCACGTCAAGTTGCCTGGTCCGCCTGGACAGATGGAGGGGTTGAGATTGCCCCCATGGTTAGCCCGTACAACCGTAGGAGAAACACTGGTGCCAACATCAAGGGGTAGGAGGCCAATTGTATTAGCCACCGTACTCACATGATCCGGGGACGGAGGTTCTGGCTATACTGTTTTTAGAAGGGACAGGGGATATGGTAGAGGAGGTGGTGTTTTGATATTGGTCAAAGATTATATCACTGCCCGAGACTCTGCCGATCAGTACAATGTTGAGTGTGTATCTTGCCAGCTGACATTTGGACAACATACTGTGAATCTTGCGTGCATGTATCGACCCCCAAATGCAGATGCTAACTACAATGAAGCTACTAGAGAAGCATTGAAAAAACTCAGTAACAAGCATGGCCAAGTAGTCATCTGTGGTGACTTTAATTTTCCCCAGATTAATTGGATGCATAATACTGTACAGGGTGGCATGCTAACAGAGCAGAGCCAGTTCTATGAAGCTACCCAAGATGCCTTTCTACAGCAGCATGTCAATTTATGCACTCGAGTCCGAGGAAGTAATGAGCCCTCACTCTTGGACCTCATACTTACTCAGAACTCCCTGGAAGTTGACAATTTAAAGTATAAATCACCCATAGGGGCCAGTGACCACTGTCTGTTGGTCTTCGACCTGCTTATAGAAGGCAATGAACCACAGTTGCAAGCTGATACTAGAAAGAATTTCTTTAAGGGCAATTATGAAGAAGCAAACAACATGTTTGCTGATATTAACTGGATACAGGAACTTGGAGGGAAAGATGTGCAAGCTGCATGGGACATATTTATGATGCACTACAACGCTGTTGTTGATCACTGTGTTCCAACCCACATGAATAGCCCAAACAGAAAGCACAGGAAGAAGAAATGGATGACTCGGAAGGTAATGGAGGACATACAGAGGAAGGAGCATGCTTGGGACAGATACAGAAAATCAAAAAGCAAGACCCACCTGAACCAGTACAAGAAGATAAGGAACAAGGCAACAAAGAGTGTGAGGGAGGCAAAGTACCTGTTTGAAACCAAGCTTGCCAAGGAAGCCAAGACGAACCCCAAGGCATTTTATGCTTATGCTAGAAGTAAAACCTCAATTAAAGAACAAGTTTTGTCTGTTAAAAACAAGAATGGGGCCGACACAAAGACGTTAGAAGAGGCATGTGAAGTGATAAATGAAGAGTTTGAGAAGGTATTTACAAGAACCGCTGTCTCTCCCCCCTGGTCAGTTCTAACAGGTTTCCAGGGTGAAAAACTGACACAGGTGGAAATAACCAGGGATGAAGTGGAGAAGACACTGCGTAGTCTGAAGCCGTCAGCTCCAGGTCCTGACGGAGTGCACCCGGTTGTGCTAATGCACTGTGCGACCAGTCTGAGTACACCTTTGACAACTGTTTTTCAAGCATCACTGCAACAAGGACGCGTACCGAGGGACTGGACAAGGGCAAACGTGACACCAATTTATAAGAAGGGCAGTCGGAGCGACCCACTCAATTACAGACCTATAAGCCTGACATCTGTTGCTTGTAAAACACTAGAACGACTAATCAGGACCCGCCTAATCAGCCATCTTGAAGAGTCTGGTCTCCTCAGCATCCATCAGCATGGCTTCCGATCTGGGATGTCGTGTTTAACACAGCTCTTGGAGTATCTGTGTGAGCTAGAGAATGCGATGGATGATGGAGACAGCGTTGACTCCGTGTACTTAGACTGTGCCAAAGCATTTGACTCGGTGCCGCACGACCATCTTCTAGCGAAGCTCTGGGCAGCTGGCATTGAGGGCCCACTAGCACACTGGATTCGATCTTTTCTAACAAACCGTGAGCAACGGGTATGCATTAAAGGAACACGATCTAGCTGGAGGAAGGTCAGGAGTGGCGTGCCCCAAGGCAGTGTTTTGGGACCGACTTTGTTCCTCATCTATATAAATGATCTGCTGGATGGACTCCAGTCAGGAGGGAAGCTCTTTGCAGACGATGCAAAGATCTTTCGACGCATCAAGTGTCCAGAAGACAGGCAGCGACTGCAAGCAGATCTCGACAAGCTACAGGAGTGGAGCAACAGGTGGCTTCTTAAATTTAATGAGAAGAAATGTACTGTACTGAACATAGGCAAAAGGAATCCCAAATACCCATACAGAATGGGAGGAGCCCAACTAGCACACTCGGAGCAAGAAAAAGACCTTGGGGTACTAATAACCACTGACCTGAAACCTGCCATGCAAGTCGCCAGAGCAGCAGCAGCAGCAAACTCTATGCTAGGCCGTATCAAGAACACCCTAACATGTCTCAGTGAAGAAACCCTCCTGCCGCTATACAAGGCACTTGTAAGACCACGGATGGAATTTGCAATTCAAGCATGGTCCCCCTATCTCAAGAAAGATATCGTGAAGCTGGAGAAGGTGCAAAGGAGGGCCACAAAACTTGTCTCATCACTGTCTCATCTGCCATACGAAGAGCGGCTCCAAAGACTTGGCTTAACCACACTGGAAAAGAGAAGAACTAGAGGCGACATGATTCAAACATTCAAAATACTCAAAGGCTTTGACCGAATCAAAACAGACTGTGCATTTCTGGTCCTGGATCATGGACAGCAAGGAACAAGGGGACACAGTATGAAGCTAATTAAGCCAAGACACAGAACACAAAAACGTAACGAGTTCTTCCCATCTAGAGTTGTCGACAAGTGGAACTGCCTGCCTGAAACTGTCATACAAAGTGAGAATGTCAATCAATTCAAGAGAAGATTCGACAAGTACATGCTAACTAACAATGAGAGGAGGCAACCCTCATGAGCCATCCGCTCCCATGCCTCCTACTCCTATCTCTTCGGTAAGCATCTCTTCGGTAAGCATCACTATACGCCGTATAAGAGGCCTCGGATGTTGCTGAGGTGTGTTGGAAGTGTTTTATGTTCCTTGGGTTACCTATATAGATGATCTTGGTTTATGTTACTTATTTATAGGAATCTTGATTTTTATAAACCCTGGATGGGTCGTGTCGGTGTTCGATGAAATGGGGATGTTCGCGCTAAGAGTTCCGAAAAGTCTCGCCAGGTGGCAGCACGGTATGCTTTGGACACAACGCGCCGGCCGGGCGCCGGCCGGGCCGGGGATAACACTGCGGGCGGCGACGGCGGCCGACGCGCCGCGAACGGAAACTGCGTTTCATATCTTTTTCAGGTTCATTATTTTGCTAAAATGAGTAGCTACAGTTGATTTCGATATTAGGAAGACAATGACGCGTGTGAAAGGCAAACTACTACATCGTCATTGATTGGAAGGAAAGGGAGCTGATCGAATGGTCACCAAAAGCTACGGAGTACGAAAGATACGATGTTATCACATATTTTAACTTACACAGTTGAAATTAAAAACCTTTTTACATTCCGACATATATTCACACGCATGTAACAATCGATTTGCAGCACACATTCCATGACAAGAACGCATACCTACGGTCTTAAGTTGATCTCTAGCGCTCGTCACTGTCAGATAAGTCAATCACATCCCTGTATATAGTTTGTACAGACTATTGACTTAACCCTTCATCCGGCATGCGTTCATTCTGTAATGATGGGCAACGAATCACCGGCGATTTCTGCGTGGCTCTACATGACATCCTCGTCCGTTCCCCAGGTCAATTGGTTCGGTGACTTTCAAATTATAGCAGACCCTTCCTCGGTCAGGCTTGATGGATCCATGACTTTGCGCGGTACTTTAAGACAGACTGTACCTTCTACCACCACGACTGACTGATTACAATCTGATGCGAAAGGGACAATATCTCGTCGGTCTTCAGTTAAAGTTTAATATTCAGCAACACAAGTGTGAAGGCTGCCTGGAAACCTTGCAACAAACTAAGTAAACTAAGCTTGGCTTGTAATGGGCACAAACTTGTAATAAAGAGGTACTTAATTAACAAATCCACAATGTTCTGTTCAGTCAAGTAGCCTTCACATAGTCAACACAGCCTTCAGCAGCCTTCACAGCACACACACCTTCAAATCACAGGATCTGGTAGCATCCATGCTCTTGAATCTGGATCTTATCAATGCAGCATTGCACCTGTGAATAAATGAAAAATGGCATAATACAGGGAAAGATCTTGGCAAGTCATAATGAGATACACAATACACATGTTTAGCATGCATGGATAAAAGGACATTATATACTGAAGCAATTAGCAAAACATTGCAGTTTAAGCACAGTTGAAATCTGATATGATGAACTGGATACAGTGACTTCATCAAGACCCATGAACTTTACACAAAGTATTTGCAATTTTGAAATGCACTTTTATTGCAGTTACCTATACAAATATTCTAGAAAGTGAAAATTTATTTTAAAAAACAACAAAAAAACTTGCCCGTATTTAGTTGCTAAAAAAGCTGAGTGAATATTCTAAAATAGTGTTCACTTCAGTGTGAATCAAAACTTAGAGTAAACAATAATTTACCTGATGAAATGAAGATATTGTATCAATAATGAGTAGCTTTCGGTGGTGATGAGACATGAGTTAAAAAAAACATTTTGCAAGAAAGGCTATCAGTTACTTCTGGATGATATACTGCAGTGCACAAGCTGTTCACCAACTCCTACCTGGTCTTTCAGTGGGATCCCTCTGTATGCACCTCAGAACTTCATCCGCAGGGCTGGTTCCTTCATACGCAGGTCCTCTGCCTTCCTTGATTCCTCGGACTCCATCCTGACAACTCCGCACCAGAAACATTATTGCACTGGGCACCTGTAACACCATGTAGGATGATCAATACTTGTAACAATTCATAAATAGTAGGTAGCTTAGTGTTCTATCACATACACCTTCTGGTTGCTGGTGTCAAAATAGTAATTTGTCTTTTTCCATCATAACCTTTAGCTGCTTGCAATATCTTTGGTACCAGACAAAGTAGAACACTGCTAAAATGCTTGCAATAAATCTTGAATTTATATAATCATTCTCAGCAGCATGTATCATCTTTTAATGCCTTTCTCAAAGGGTGCAGGTCAATTCCCTATATTGATATGCCCATAAACTCATACAGGTAAATTACCTCATATGGGCAATACAAGATCCAGCTATGAGTTAAGTTAGACTATTTTATACTCTTAGTTATGCTCGCCATAAAAAATGTCGGGAAACGTGTTACATCGATGGAATTACCGTTTGGAGTCGGTCTATCTTCGGCTTCTCGCCTCTCTTCGGCTACGTCAATTGAAGCCTTTCTAAGTCTCCTGTCCTTTGTAAACTTGCCTTTCCATGTTTGTGACACTTGCTGAATATAAATTCACAACCCATCTGAGCAAAATTCAAATCAATTGCTATCAAATTCACCGAAATTCAGTCCCCCGAACCGACGCCGCACGGACTCCACACAGTGCAAAACACAGTGGCGCATTCGCCGCCACAGTTTCTGTGTCCAAAGAAGGCAGTGCTGCCACCTGGTGAAGAAATAAGCCGAACATCCCCATTGGTGAAATTGAAATCGCCTTTTTGCACCCTATGGTCAAAAGTAAATGGTTTTCTTGATCTTGGGGTCTAAAATTCTATATTTAAATTACATATTTTGATTATATTATTATTAACTATATTTGTATTGTAACTTGAACTGGCTCATTAATCATCTTGGGTACCTACGCACGTTCCCTGCAGTGCAGGTACAACCCTCATCGCACTGTGTGGCAGGGAATGTTTGACAAGGAACTGAAGACTAAATTTCCAGTTACTTGGAAATTAGAACACCTAGACGTGCAAGGCCCCACACCTTAGATTGGGCTCATCATCATGGTATACATTTTATTAGATTCACTTTAATCTTTATCTGCTGACTGCTCTGCCTGGCTTTAACCCCTTTTTGCTGTCATAAACTTTGAACAATTAGGTATATGTTTGATATGGTGCAAGTTATTGATTTTGCTGTTTTTTTTTTAAATAATGGTGCCTTCTTTTCAGGTATTAACCAGTAATCATGTCTGGCTCAGAACAAAAACCTGAGAAGAAGCAAGTTCGGGTGTGGTGCGATGGCTGGTAAGCATCTGTGCAATTCTCATTGATTTAAGAATTAGTGGTGTGCTGACTGTAGCCAAACAGCACCTGTGAACCAAGCATGAATATATCCGGCATGCCATCAGCTTGTGATTCGTTGATGACTGTGGGAGTTGGGAGGATGCAGGTGTTCCCAAACTGTTGTGTGTTAAGTTTTTGTTCAGTAATTGTCATAAGCCACACCACAGAGTTGATCAATCATTGTGTATTTGTTTTTCCTTTTATGTTCATTTTGTGCTATTTTTTAAGCCAGAAGTGAAGGGACAGACCTAAGTTAATCAGAATCTTAATTGATAACATATCACTATTGTTGCCGCCTCATCACGTTATTCCGATACGGTATTGTACATACTTGTAAATAGTCTGTCATGTGGCGGCGCCGTTAGTTATATTCGCGTGCGATGCCCGCGAGATTTAATTTAAATTTCCAGGTCATCGAAAAAGGCTAAAATTGGTGGGTTTTCGATTGCTGTATTACGATGCGTAGGTTTGTGTATACTAATTGATTTAGCACTGAGCCGTAAGATGCATAAAGCTTTAACGACATGACATGACATGACATGACATGACATAGAGATGAACTAAGATTTGAATAAATCATTAGCTGAAGTTTCGCATTTCACCAAAGGCATCTCACCCAACGAATCGAAAATAATGTCCGTTACAGCGAACAGCGGCTCGGCGGCTACAGTTAAAGCTTTAGCATTTAACTTAACTTAAAGCTGATGGATTAAAGTAAAGGCTTAAAGTTAAGGCTTTGTTCGAGGTCGAAGCTTGCATTTAGTTTAAAGGCTTTGCATTTAAAACTTTTCACAGTTAAGTTTAAGCTGATGCATTCAAGCTAAAGCATTTAGTTAAAGCCAGTGCATTCAAGTAAAGGCTTTAAGATAAAGCTTTGTGCGAAGTTAAAGCCAAACGAGAAGGTAAAGCATAGAACTATGCAAGAACAATGACATATTTGGATGTAAGCGAGATTAAGTTGGCAAGACTGCAATAGCTTGCGAGATGAGGCCTAAGAATGATTGCAAAATGTGAAAAGCTCTTGTATTTCCAAGGAAACGACGGCTTTAGTGGACTTGCGTGACAGATTGACTGCACCAATTGAAAACGTCTGAAGGCGAGTTCATACGCGCTTCATGGCTGACGTCTCGTCTCGTCCTGACCTGACGTGAGAGACGATCGCATTCAACGCATCACAGCAGATCAATCGGTCCACTGTGCTGCATTTGATTGGTTAATCGGACGCAACTGGCGGAAGTCACAAAATGGACAAGCTTGACAGACTTACCGTGAGTGAGTTGAAAGAGCGACTGAGGGAGAGACACGCAAATATTAAGGGCACGAAGGCCGTTCTAGTTCGACGTTTGCAAGAGCTTATGAGATATGAAAAGGACGATGGTTCTAGCAGGAACCGAGAAGACGCCGATTACAACAACGGACAAGATAACGACTCCATAACTGAGGCGGCGTTGAATGACCAATCCGTGTGTGGCGAGTCAGTTGTCTCTTGTCACACTTCCGCCTCTGCCGCCTCAGTGCGCTCACTGCGAGCTATTGAAGCGACAAAAAGAGCTGCATTGCTGGCACGAGCCTCGTTTCTGCAGGAGAAACGTAAAATCGAATTGGAGGAGCTGAATCTTCGGCTTCGTAGAGAGGAACTAATGATAAGAACCGAGCTTGCAGAATCGGAGGCAAGAGAGAAGATCCTGGCGGAAGCTGATCAGCCAGAGGGCATGGCGGCCACGGCACGACCAGTCACATCCTTCTCCGACCGACAAAACCAGCCGTCCTCTCAGTCTCTGACTTCTGGGAATGCTGAGCCAGAAACAGGGCTCAGGAACCCTACCCAAGAGCGTCGCTGTTCTGATGGACCGTCTGGGAGATCGCGGGAGCCCACCACGCACGAGGCTAGGAGCATAGACGACACGGAGGCAGCAGGAGCAGCGACAGAGCAGAGGGGTCATACAGAGCCTCAGCAGTCACAGCAGGCAGACTACTCAAGGGTGCTGCTCACTCAGCTTCAGAAGGGCCAGTTGCCTAAGCTGGAGATACCGGTCTTCGACGGCGATGTAACGAAGTATCGCAGTTTTGTTAGAGCTTTCGACTCCAGAGTCGCCAGTAAAACTGATGATCCCGACGAGAGGCTTTATTATCTTCAGACCTATTTGCGCGGGAAGCCTCTTGATATCGTACGTGGATGCGCGCATATGTCAGATGGGTCGGGTTATCTGGAGGCCAGGCGCCTGCTCAACAGGCGATATGGAGACCCTGATTCGGTGTCTTCAGCATTTGTCGACATGCTGACTGATTGGAATTCTATCAAGCCGGGTGATGTGGACAGCCTGGACAAGTTCTCCATCGCGCTCACGTCGTGTCTCAACGTGATGAAAGATATACCTCCAGGGTCGAGAGAGACTGACCATCCAAGAACGATGCGCAAGATAGTGGAAAAGCTTCCCTATCACTGCCAGGACAGCTGGCGCAACAGAGTGATACAAATAAAGGAAGAAGCAAACAGAAAGGTGACATTTGAAGACATCGTAGTTTTCGTTGACAGAGAAGTGAGAAAAATCACAGATCCCACCTTCGGGAAGCTGACCAAGCCAGATGGAAGCGGTAAGAAGCCTCATATCGTGTCTGCAACAGGTGTCAATAAGGACGCATCTCCTCGGGTGATGACGTGCCTGTACTGTGCCGAGCAGCATTCAACGGATTCCTGTGAGAGGCTGAATCATGAGCCCTATGAAAAGAGAAGAACGTTCATCGTTGAACAAAGACTTTGCTTCGGGTGCCTTCGGCAGCGGCATCAGATCAGTGTGTGCACAAAAAGGCTGTCCTGCAAGATCTGCAAGGGTCGCCATCCGACTCCGCTGCACAACGACAAGCAGGCATCTCCTTCCGAATTTTCTGCTACAAGCAAGCAAAGCAGTGGTAGCAGTGCAGGGCCGGCAGCCGTCGTAAGAAACGGACGATTGGAAATAGACGGCGCAGAAGTGGCGGCCGGTGCTCGCGGAGACTCGTCCACAATGATGGCAGTGATACCCGTGTTAGTTCGATCACCTGACGGCTCACGATCGGTCGTCACTCATGCGTTTCTGGACCTCGGGTCAAGTGCAACATTCTGCACGGATCTTCTGCTTAAAAGGCTGAACGTCAAGGGAAAAGCGACAAGGCTGACGATGATGACTGCTGCTTCTGAAAATCAGTCCGTACAATGTCAAGTAGTCGAGGGCTTATCTATTACAGGCCTTCATTCTTCAACTGCTGTTCAGCTGCCACCCACCTACACACTTGAAAGGATACCAGTTAAACACGAGGACATCGCAACCCCAGCCGACATCGGTAAATGGATGCATCTCGAGGGAATTCCTCTGACACAAGTAGACGCTGAGATCGG
This sequence comes from Amphibalanus amphitrite, assembly GCF_019059575.1. NCBI lineage: Eukaryota > Metazoa > Arthropoda > Thecostraca > Balanomorpha > Balanidae > Amphibalanus > Amphibalanus amphitrite. Next base: position 13,059 of record NW_024883045.1, on the reverse strand, counting down.
CCTCATGATTGGCGGAAACTGTCCCGAGGCTTTGTGTCCACTTGAGGTCAGGAGAGGCGGTGAAGGCGAGCCATTTGCGTTCCGTTCAGAGCTGGGCTGGGCTGTGTATGGACCCCGAGAACTCCGATCCACCAGAGATCATGGAGCGGCAAGAGTAAACAGAGTCAGTGTACTCAGAGGTGATTCTGATATTCATGAGAAGTTCGTCTCGCTATATAATAAGGAATTCGAAGACAACGGCAGCTCCACCGACGTGGGACTGTCAGTGGAGGACAGAGTGTGGTTGAAAACGGTCGAAGCGGGAACACGCTATATCGATGGACATTACGAGATTCCCTTACCTCTGAAAGAACGACAGCGCACATGGGTGCGTTCAGCCAAGTTGGAACGGACTTCTTTGGTCCATTTTATGTGAAAATCGGTAGAAAACAGCTCAAGAGATATGCTGTTTTATTCAGCTGTCTTTCCAGTAGAGCTGTACACATAGAGCTATGCGAGAGCCTCGACACCAGTTCATTCATCAACGCATTGCGGCGTGTCCAGGCTCGGAGAGGTCAGGCTACGTTTATACGGTCGGACAACGGTACCAACTTTGTGGCGGCCGAGAAAGAATTGCGCGAAGAGTTGAAGAGACTTCAAGAGAAGAAAGTCCACGAATTTCTCCTGAAGGAGGGCATCACGTGGATATTCAACCCACCTGGTGCATCATCACAAATGCAGAAGATGGAGACAAATGCAGTATTTGGCCGATATCTTCTGGAAACGATGGATTCGGGAGTATTTGCCGCTATTACAACTGAGACACAAGTGGAACAAGGTGGAACGAAATCTAGCAGTTAATGACGTAGTGCTTGTCATGGATACGAGCACACCACGCTCCAGGTGGCCTCTGGGCCGAATCAAAGAGACTTTCCCGGACCGGAAAGGCTTCGTCCGATCTGCAATGGTACAGACCGAGACGTCAGTTCTGAAGAGGCCGATATCGAAGCTCGTTCTCATCTTGGAGACAGAATAGTGAGAACACAAAGATATAGCATCTCTGTAAGGTGCTACTCGTCAGAGCACCATGCCGCACTGATGGTGACCAGAAATAGTTGAGACAATTGATGGATCGGTGATGAACCTTGTGTTGGTGCTTGTCATGCTGACGTTCTAACAGTTGAATAGTGCTTGTTTAGCGCGGTAGTATTTGGGACCTGTTATTGAACCAAATAGGGCTCAAATGTGGCAGGCGCTCATTTGCATGGCGCGTTAGAAAGTTGATGCCACAAAGGTCACTTAAGTGTATGCTGTACAGTGGTCAGCTTTAATGGCATGTGCAGTTGTGTAGTGAGTGTTGAGCCCTGATCGGGTCAAGGTGGGGAGTGTTGCCGCCTCATCACGTTATTCCGATACGGTATTGTACATACTTGTAAATAGTCTGTCATGTGGCGGCGCCGTTAGTTATATTCGCGTGCGATGCCCGCGAGATTTAATTTAAATTTCCAGGTCATCGAAAAAGGCTAAAATTGGTGGGTTTTCGATTGCTGTATTACGATGCGTAGGTTTGTGTATACTAATTGATTTAGCACTGAGCCGTAAGATGCATAAAGCTTTAACGACATGACATGACATGACATAGAGATGAACTAAGATTTGAATAAATCATTAGCTGAAGTTTCGCATTTCACCAAAGGCATCTCACCCAACGAATCGAAAATAATGTCCGTTACAGCGAACAGCGGCTCGGCGGCTACAACTATGGAGGAGGTGATGACAGTGTATTCATCTTTTGGTAACTGATTTTTCTGTAACATTGGTGATTCACTCCTGTGGTTACCCCGGTGATTGGTGAATGTCACCAAGGGCATTCAATCCCAGTAGGTAAATTGCTTGTTCAGTTTTTTTTTAACTGGCGCCATCTTGCTGCACAATATCCCCACTGGCCTTTGATTGATGGTCTGAACCGCTGATTACTTCCCTCGTGTGACGGCCGTCCTTTGTCCCAGCCCACGCCCACCGTCCCAGCCCACAGACCCCTGTCCCAGCCCACCGTCCCCTGTCCCAGCCCACAGCCCACCGTCCCCTGTCCCAGCCCACTGTCCCCGCCCACCGTCCCCTGTCCCAGCCCACCCTCCCCTGTCCCAGCCCACCGTCCCCTGTCCCAGCCCACAGACCCGTCCCAGCCCACCATCCCCTGTCCCAGCCCACAGCCCACCATCCCCTGTCCCAGCCCACTGTCCCCTGTCCCAGCCCACCGTCCCCTGTCCCAGCCCACAGCCCATCGTCCCCTGTCCCAGCCCACAGACCCGTCCCAGCCCACCATCCCCTGTCCCAGCCCACCATCCCCTGTCCCAGCCCACAGCCCACTGTCCCCGCCCACCGCCCACCGTCCCCGCCCACCGTCCCCTGTCCCAGCCCACCCTCCCCTGTCCCAGCCCACCGTCCCCTGTCCCAGCCCACAGACCCCTGTCCCAGCCCACTGTCCCCTGTCCCAGCCCACCGTCCCCTGTCCCAGCCCACCGTCCCCTGTCCCAGCCCACCGACCCCTGTCCCAGCCCACCGTCCCCTGTCCCAGCCCACCGTCCCCTGTCCCAGCCCACCATCCCCTGTCCCCGCCCACCGTCCCCTGTCCCCGCCCACTGTCCCCTGTCCCAGCCCACCGTCCCCTGTCCCAGCCCACTGTCCCCTGTCCCAGCCCACCGTCCCCTGTCCCAGCCCAGCCCACTGTCCCCGCCCACCGTCCCCTGTCCCAGCCCACCGTCCCCTTTCCCAGCCCACAGACCCCTGTCCCAGCCCACAGCCTACCGTCCCAGACCACAGACCCCTGTCCCAGCCCACCGTCCCCTGTCCCAGCCCACCGTCCCCTGTCCCAGCCCACCGTCCCCTGTCCCAGCCCACCGTACCCTGTCCCAACCCACCGTACCCTGTCCCAACCCACGGTACCCTGTCCCAGCCCACTGTCCTCTGTCCCAGCCCACAGCCCACCATCCCCTGTCCCAGCCCACCATGCCCTGTCCCAGCCCACCGGTCCCAGTAAGCCGGTCTCTGGTTCCAGCTCGACGGACGCTGGGGCGTTAGTTAGCGGCTTTCAGGAGAACCAACCATGGTGGTCGGCTGTCTTGGAGGTTTTAGTTCGCGGCTCGCTATCTCTGCGGTTTTAGCCAGTGTAGACTAGCCCTGGGTTCGGAGTCTCCGAGATTAAAAAAAAGGTTAGTCCGAACCTTTTGATAGGAAGGATTCACAGGGACAGAGCCACCGCTAAGCGAAGCTTGTTGCGGTGACCCTGCCCTCTATCCTCCGATCGCGCAATTCCAGTTCTATGGCAGAATTTAAAGTCCAAAGTTTAACGTGCGCACAAAGCCACGCACGGCCGGTCCCCTCACTGACGTACTTCATCTGGCTACGGCCTGCCACAAACCGCAACCATACCTGTCAGGAGGCCCATAAATGTCAAGCGCCCGTCGCGCTTCGAACCCGGACTGTTGTAACCGGGGACGCTTGCTCTCACCACGCGGAGTCCAACGCTCTACCGACTGAGCTACGTGACCGGCGACGAAGTTCCTACGTTGTCCGGTCAATGTCCGGCGTTGTCGGACCGTTCGAGGTCGGCGCCGGGGGCTCGGTTGCGGTTATCGAACGGGATTGGCCGGACGACGCAAAAGGCTTCTCGCCTGAGGAGACTGCGTACACGCCCTAAATCAGCAACTTTTCTATGGTAGGAGTATACTTTTCCGGCAATCAGAAAATCGTACGCGAGAGCCTGTGCTGACGCATACGTTTTCACTCTCATAAATCGTATTAATAAATACTTATATCAGTTATGTCTCATAAATTGCGATCCCCTTGCAACCTATGGATGTGAACAAGCTATTCTTCCACAGCTACGACATGGTGCACTTTGGTCACGCCAACTCGTTACGTCAGGCCAAAGCCATGGGCGACTACCTGATGGTGGGGGTGCACAGTGACGCCGAGGTCACCGAGCACAAGGGGCCGCCCGTTTTCACCGAGGAGGAACGGTCAGTGGTACACTGGTACACCGACAGATGGGAGTGGGGGCGCACGTGAGGGAGGGGTGAGTGATAAGGGTTGTAGGGGGCTAGTCCTGAGTGCCTCTCAGGATGCCTGAGTGCTGGCTCTCTTCACGATGGGGTATGATTGTGGTGGGCAAAAACGAAACATAGTTGATGTTTTTTTTTAGATTTGTGCATACCTGTAAATAAGTAAACTCTGTTCCAAGTCGCGGTATTTTTATGGGCGGGTTTATTTTGAGATCCATAAAACATAACTTCAAGTGGAATGTAGGCCGTCAAATGATGCACGTCTCCGGTAACCTTACATGGTGAAACGGATTGCGCATTGCATCACATGTATAACTATTGATGTGCCGTAACGGTGTTTTATTCTGATATCGCCATGGTGTTTGTAACTATGAGATGATGTGACGGTATTTCACGCCCCTCGCCCCCGGGGGTGGCATGAAATACCGTCACAACATTATGAAATACCGTTAGGTAGAAATATGTGACGGTATTTCTCCCTAACCACGTCCTGACCCACCCCCGACCGTGTCACCAGGTACAAAATGGTGCGCGCCATCAAATGGGTCGACGAGGTAGTGGAAGCCGCTCCTTATGTTACAACACTGGAGACACTGGACAAGTACGGGTGTGACTTCTGCGTACACGGAGGTAGGGCACCAACTAGGGCACGTTTGTGTGGATAAATCTGGAGGTGGGCTGTGATCTAGGGCACGTTTGTATGGCTAAACCTGGAGGTAGGCTGTGAACTAGGGCACGTTTGTGTGGTTAAACCTGGAGGTAGGCTGTGAACTAGGGCACGTTTGTATGGATGCATTGTGGACGTTGAGCGCGTTCTGAAATTTTGACAAGCGTAACTTTTCCTCTCTGGAGGAAATTTGCGTAAGATGTTGATTGGGTGATTGATAGGGTTTTTGAACGAGCCTTTTCTGTTTTCCCCATTCACAGACATGCTACACAGAGTTGCATTTTGTTCTGTTTTTGTTGACATTTTTATACTTACAGCGATGGGAAGACTTCAGAACTTTACGTATTGCATTATGTATTTGTTGCCCGTTTCGCTCGTACCTATGAAAAAGTAGTCAACCATTTTGTCATGCTATGAAATGCTCGTCAAAGCCTTGGTCGCTGTTTTAAAACGAAAGCGGTTTTGAGTTTGTTTGGCTATTCGGAATAATCCTAAATGGCCGCCAACTCAACGGTAGATAATGTCTGAAGAGCATCTCATAGGAGGAATTTAGCCGTGAGTGCGCTCGCGCAGCCTTCATTTGAACTGTGCTCAATAAATAAATGAACATCCCCGACTGAATCTGGTGAGGCTCACTGTCGATGCTAGCTCAGTTTATCTATATCTGCGATGTAATCCGTCACTGTCGGTGACTGCCTGTCAGTCTGGGATCATTGTTGGTCTACTATCGGAGTATTAGGGGCGTCGGTAGTGGTGCATTGCTGTGCAGATATCACTGGGCTGAATCATCGGTATCAAATCACATCCGCTTTACAGCCGCGGTTCGACACATTTTGAATATTGATATGGAACGAACATTGTGGCAGCTGATGTTCATTGTCTGTTGATATTAGATATGTCAATCGGATACCAACTTTTTTGGTATACCGATACCAAACCGATACCAACTTGGTATTTGGTATTTCAATCGTAATGTGTTTAGTATTTTGTTGGTATCATAAGCCCTCACTAATATATGTGGCTAAGAAATCGGTAAAAAGTTGATATTTCCCTCAGTTTCCGAAGTTGGTTTGGTTTCGGTATTTTCCCATGGTTTTGGTTGGTGTTTGGTTTGGTATCGGTATTCCGATTTTCCGTAATTGACATCACTAGTTGATATCCTGAGCTGAAATAGCCAAATAAATGCGTGCACCCAGCTGTATTTTGCGCTCTTATACATGGGCGCATTGATAACATGTATATTGTACATTGATGACAATTACAGGCATTCACAAATGTTTAGATATATTAGCAATTACACTTATTTCTGGAAATGTGGATATTTATCATGTGGACAATGTGTTAAAAATTTGGGTATTTATAACTGTTTACAAATCATTTTCCATTTTACTGTATCTGAGCCTCAGCCAGTCCCGCCAAATCCTGTATGCACCACTTGGTACGTAAGTTTAGTGACTGCTTGCACCCTGGCGTATTGACCCCCCCCCCCCTTTAATTGTCCGACAGATGACATTACGATGACGGCCGAGGGAGTCGATACCTACCATATCGTCAAGGCGGCCAACCGATACAAGTGAGTGACGGCTACTCGCTGTAAGACAGCTATCTGGGTTCGGTTCCTTTGCGAGGTGAAGTGCTCTTTTCGCCTTTTGTGACCGATTTTATGTAGACGTGTTATTTGAAGTGCGTTTTATAATCAGACCATCTACAATTTCAAATCCACTTCTAAGCAAGAGCAGTGTTTAGGATAAAAAACTCGATGACCTGGGCTTGCCTTGCCATACAATGAACTAGCTACGTACTGGTTATATGCAGGGCTGCGGAGTCGATGGATTTTCGGCGACTCCGACTCCGACTCCGACTCCGGCTTTCAAAAACCAGCTCCGACTCCGACTCCGACTCCGGGCAGAATTGTCGACTCCTACCGACTCCAACTCCCGACTCCGACTCCGCAGACCTAGCAGGGCCGCGGAGTCGACAGATTTTCGGTGACTCCGACTCCGACTCCGGCTCGGGTTTCTAAAATCGACTCCGACTCCGACTCCGACTGCGGTCACAACTGTCGACTCCGACCGACTCCGACTCCGACTCCGCAGCCCTGGTTATATGTACGTTGAGTGCGCCAGTAGTGCTTGCAGCTTTGGCGCATAGCACTGTATCAATTCCCATTAAAAATGCACTGAGCTCCCCACTTAGTTCAAAAGCCATCGATATCGACATGCATATGTATGCAGTGTTTCACTCAACGTTCTTCGGTTTATGCAGCTTAGTACCATAAGAAGTTATTAAGATTTTTTTTTTGGTTTGGCTTATCTTTTTATGGGAAGACTTATCTTTATATAACACAGATACTGATTTTTGTATCTGTTGCAAAATATTTTGTATCTGCCAGCGCACGTTGCAAAGCACGTACAGTAGAATCACTAACGGGAAACATCGTTGACCGATTTTCCAATTCAATAGTATAAACCACCGTCGATAAACATTGTTTGAATATCTACCCACGTGACATGACGTCACGCGCTCAAGGTCACCATCTCGGTCAGCTGACTGTCCGGTCTAAACAATTAGAGCATCGGCCGGGTCATTCCCCCAACATTTCCCCAAGCACAGACAGCACGACGCGGGTGCCTCGACTGGGGAGGGGAGGGGGCGTTGCAGGTCCGAAAGTCAGTGCCTCTCAACTGCCCCCCCCCCCCGGGGGGCGGATAGGGGAGGGGATTTGTAGGCCCGAAAGCGTGTACCACTTGAAGCTTTGAGGATCGGGGAGGGGGAGTTTAGAGGTTGTCGGTCCGTAATCCTCAATCCTGTGCCTCTTGACTGTCCTTGGGGCGCTGAAGAGCGGGGGAAGGGGGGGGAAGGTCCGAGGGTTGCTGATCCGAAGGCTAAAAGCCACTCGACTGTCCTTGGAGCATTGAAGAGCGGGGCTGGGGGCAGTTGCAGGTCAAAAAGTCAGTACCACTCGATGTGTCCCACTGCTCAGGGCTTGGAGGGGGCGGGGGACGGTTTTCGGTGGCGTGATTCCGGTCCAAAGACCGATACTCGGGGCCTCCACAGGGGGGGGGGGGGGGGGCGGGTGGCACGTGTCGCGGTAAGCACTGAGCACACAGCAGTGATGGCGTCTTGAGGACAAAGGTTTGTGCTGATAGTGACGGATTTGGAGCTGTCAGTGCAAATTGCAGGGCCTCAGCGGGGACGGGTCTCTCGAACTACGCTTCAAGCGTGACGGGGCAGAGGGTATGAAGGAGCGATTTTGGAGTTTTTATTATAGGTAGCGGTCATGCACAGCATTGCAAGAAACCATCAAACATTTTCCGCGTAGAAATGTGCTTCATATTTTTAATTTATGGCTGATGTCGCGGGAGCTGGCACGGCTCCTGTCCTCTTCCCTCCCTGCCTTTCGCGGGATGATATTTCATATAAATATGTAAAGCACGCATCCGTTTTGCTTTTCGTCTGTGTCTTACGGAGAATATTGTTTGCAGTTGGTACTATATTCATTGATGATCCAGTTGTCAGTCAGTTTCGCCCAACGTTAAATATCATGTTAACGTATAGTACAAAACATTCCACTAACATGGCGAGCGTCGTCCATCGATCACGGCATTGGAAACTGATAATCGTGTATACCTAGTTATTGTAATAAAACATCTCGTCCATTTTAGAGCTACAACAACATGTCGAAATAGCTCCACAATACACTCGCACGCGGTTCGAGAACTTGTTTGAGTTATGAAATAAGTAAAGCCTCTACTCCACATGGTTTGAATCAGTAGGAATAAATAAGTAGGAAGGCGAATGGTTTGGACGTTGTCTCTGTTTACGTTCGGCGTATGTCAACATGAAACGTAAGCAATGGCAATCCATCAGATCTCTAGTCTCTACCAGACCCCTTTTCCTGTTGATTCCGTCGGCGCCGCTGTTTGTTTCAGGGGATGTGTGTTTCGGCCCCCTCGCTCCATTAACTCCCTCGGTCCCCGCCCGTTTCAGGGAGTGTCAGCGTACACGAGGTCCCCCCCCCCCGCTCCAATAACTCGTCCCCGCCCGTTTCAGGGAGTGTCAGCGCACGCGGGGTGTCTCCACCACCGACCTGGTCGGGCGGATGCTGCTCATGACCCGGACCCACTTCAAGGTCAGGTCACGGGGCCAGTCCGGAGGGTAGGCTTTTGCAGTGGTCAGCGACCATATTTACTTGAGGAATATGGCACGTGAACCTGATATATTTAGCGAATATAGCTTTTTGTTCTAAATTTGTGATGAAAATGTGACTGACCTAAGTACACTTACTCGGTGAATCATATCGGATCTGACCTGACCTGACCTTTACATACAGACGGGCAAGGACGAGACATCTATGGACCTGACTTATGTTATATAGACTGCGAGGGACGAGTACTCTGTTGACCTGACCTGACCTGACCTGACCTGTGTTACACAGACTGGTAAGGACGAGTACTCTGTTGACCTGACCTGACCTGACCTTTGTTACACAGACTGACAAGAACGAGTACCTACTCTGTTGACCTGACCTGACCTGACCTTTATTACACAGACTGGCAAGGACGAGTACTCTGTTGACCTGACCTGACCTGACCTTTATTACACAGACTGGCAAGGACGAGTACTCTGTTGACCTGACCTGACCTGACCTGACCTTTATTACACAGACTGGCAAGGACGAGTACTCTGTTGACCTGACCTGACCTGACCTGACCTTTATTACACAGACTGGCAAGGACGAGTACTCTGTTGACCTGACCTGACCTGACCTGACCTTTATTACACAGACTGGTAAGGACGAGTACTCTGTTGACCTGCCGCCGGAGCCGTCCCTGGAGCACGGCGCCACGGCACACAGTCCGTGGACGGGCGTCACTCAGTTCCTGCCCACCACGCGGCAGCTGATCCAGTTCTCATCCGGACGGGCGCCCAAGGTGGGAGGGAGAGAGAGAGAGAGAGAGAGAGAGAGAGAGAGAGAGAGAGAGAGATAGAGAGAGAGAGAGAGAGAGAGAGAGAGAGAGAGAGAGAGAGAGAGAGAGAGAGAGAGAAAGAGAAAGAGAAAGAGAAAGAGAAAGAGAAAGAGAAAGAGAAAGAGAAAGAGAGAGAGAGAGAGAGAGAGAGAGAGAGAGAGGGAGAGAGGCGGGGAGAAAGAACAGGCCGGAAAGAGAGGAGGCTAAAATGCGGTGAGAGTTGGAGAGGAAATCTGTTTGTCTGTTTGTATATTGTACCTACTCTTTTAATAGCATGTGAGCTTTTTCGTACCTGTATCCCACCTCTATATGACCCTAATCTGACCCGCATCTGACCCATATCTGACCTGTGACCTCAGCCCGGTGACCGTGTGGTGTACGTGGCCGGCGCGTTTGACCTGTTCCACGTCGGTCACCTGGACTTTCTGGAGAAGGCGGCTGCCGAGGGCGACTTTCTGATCGTTGGACTCCACACGGACCCCATTGTGAACCGGTGAGAACTGCTGTCGCCACGCTCCGTGGACTGCTGCTGTATCGCTGCAGGATGGGGTAGCTGGGTGCCCGTGTATTTGACATCCATATTTTCATCCACTGAATCCTTAATTGAATCAGAATGTAAATTACCAAAATTACAAAACTCTGGTTAGGTAACTATATTTGAGTACCGTAAACCGGGGTGAGTTGATATGGGGTGGTGAGTTGATATAAATTGCTCGAAAAATGTTAAAATGTGTGCTGCTCATCCATTTGTAAACCAATTTTCAGTTTTATTTTTCTGTGAAGTGAAGCAACCAATAAGTGATGCATATAGCTGAGAAAGGCATGCATGTGGTGCAGTGCCTTCTTAACACATTACTTTTATCAAAGTCCTTTTTTTCTTCTGATTTTGAAACTAAGGAAAAGCCCCCACCCTACAGCAAAGACGGTGGATATTCATGAAACAACATGCACTGGGAAAGAAACTACCATCAATTTACTGTTGATCCCAGGTAGTTTTGGGTTTCACCTATAACAACGCTTTTTTATAATTTTAAGAAAAGTGACAGGTGGTGAGTTGATATGCCATCAGGTGGTGAGTTGATATACATGATAAAAGCTGATACCAGGCTGGTAGGCATGCATATTAGCATGAAATATGGGTCTGCAGGTAAGACAAAGTCAATTACACCAACTCTTCTCCTTTTCTTTCCCCACATCATTCCATCAACCCCCAAAAGCTTTAGTTTTTTTTTTTTCTGAATGCTTGAGACGAGGCCTGTTAGTATCACTGATGTTAGTTGTCGGACTTTCGTCCCCGTCTTGAGTTGAGATGTTAGTTTCACAACGTTTCAGCCAGTAACTTCTCCGGCCGTAGTCAAATCTGCCTCGATAGTGGAGTGGTTACAACCGTGGACCATCACCGGGGAAACCCGAGTTCGATTCCCGCTGACTACATGAGCTTTCGAACTGTTTGACGCGTACGGCGCAACGCCACCAACATCCAGGTCCTTCTGAGGGTCAAAGAACACCTGACGAGTGACGACGGCCGGAGAGTAACTGGCCGAAACGCTGTGAAACTAACATCTCAACTCAAGACGGGGACGAAGGTCCGACAACTAACATCAGTAACCCCAAAGTTTTTTTTTTCTGTGGACATACCTAACATGCAAAAGGCACAGCACAACTCCCTGTCAAGTCTCAAGATGGCTCCCTACAAGCTACAAAGGAACACTATAGAACACCTATATTGCATACAGATTAAAAAACTGTTATAATTATTCGTGGTTTCGAAAATGACAGAACTGTCATTTCTGTATGGCTAACAGCGCGGGCATTCTGATCTCGTGAAACTGATTAGTTTTCCTGCTTGGCAGTTGCCAACCGAGAATGAGTGACAAAATTAAATGGAACAAACAATATAAAGAAATTGACTGGTGTTTAGCCCTCGCCCGTATTCGTGTTTTGCCAGCGTTTAACGTATAGGGGGGGGGAGGGGGGTCCGTTGGAATCCCATCGTCGTTTGGCCCCTGGTGGAGCTAGAGCTTCGCGGAAAAAATGACCGTGTTGCCCGAGACGCGAAGAAGCCGATGATAACCAACTTTAAGGTCCTAGGTCATTGGTTAACCTTCCAGGCCAGGTCAATTACCCAGAAGTCGGGAAAATAGGGGGTTATTTGAAGTTCGTAAAGCGAGTTTATTATTTTTTGGCTGTTGCTGATCACGAATGTCATGTTAGTTTTGATCACAGATGTCTTCGTACATTTAGGCCAGGTCAGGTCAGGTCAACCAGTAGGTGTCCTGCCGGCTATCCATAGGGAGTGTCAAGTGTCAGCTACCACTGACGGTGTCGTAACATGTTACGAAGGCACTAAAACTACTTCATAAATGATCAAATGCATGTTAAATTCGAAATCGGCGCGAAAAAACTACCCTAGAAACATGTAAAACTCCAAAAGTGAACCGAGGTCACCAAAGGTCAATGACCTGACCTGACCTTCAGGTGACCTTGACAGTTGACACCCACAATACTGCGTGGGACCAACATCATTTACATGTTTGGACGTTACAATCACAAAAAGACTGGAAATGCGCGGATAATGTGAGCCGACTACGCCAAATCGCGATTCCGGCCAAGCATGGTCTCGAGAATCAGGTCACAAGTCAAAAACCATTTGAGTCAGGGTCATGAAATCTTTAGAACATGTATAAAATTGATAAACTCGAGAGGTACTGAAAGTTTCGTCGTGATCGGCCGCTTTTTGCGCGAGTTATGTGCGAAAAGCCGAGGTGGTCCGTTCGCCCGCCTATAAGTGCGAGGGTTAATTTTGGCTTTTGATGCCGAATTCTGTTTTATGTCGCTTATTTCACCTTATAGAATACGGTCCGAATTAGATTCGCTTCACTTCACTTCATAAATATTTTGTTGACTACCAGTCAACAAAAGCTCAGAAGTATATGTATTCTTTCATTTCAATCCATTATCTCTGTCAGAGGCATATCAACCTTGACCCGCAACTGACAATGTGTTTTAATTACAAGAAAATACACTTGTAATTCCAAAATATATTGCCAGTTTTGATACCGTTGGCTTGAGGACACATGACTAGCCAAGTTCAGAATGTTCTAAGTAAAACTAAGTATCATAAAGCGAAAAAAATGATGCTGCTAAAATCAAGCCATTTTGATAGCGCTGTGTTTGACATGATTGCGTTTTCATGAATGTGAGGTCTGCTGCCAAACTACTACCATTTTTCTGATGGTTTCTTTTAGGATGTGTTCTCACATCCTTTTTTTAAACACTGGCATTTTATCAACTCACCCCTAGCTCTTTAGCCGAGAAATTTTGAAAAATCCAAAACCATCAACTCACCACCCCCCAGGGGTGAGTTTGATATAAACTT